>NC_092364.1:10585775-10737839 GCF_030848805.1 Temnothorax longispinosus
TTATACAACCGTTGACAGTGTTGACTAAAGTTTATGGCCGGTATTCATAATCAGATCTTATTTCAAGACCGTCTTAAGGTGATCCTAAAGCTGTCTGTTAATACCTACACTCGTTTTTAACAATATTTGCTTCGTATAAAAATTCTACAACTTGATGTTACAAAATGAGGGTGCAGGTCCATTCAGTAGACATCAAGGAATATCATACCCTAAGAGCAAAAAGTCGACTTTAAATCGACTTGAAGTCGACTTCTACCGATACTGACTTGGCAGAAAGTCGACTTTTTTAAGGACGAAAGTCGACTTGAAGTCGACTTGAAGTCGGCGAATGTCTCAAAAAACGCCGACTAAAAGTCGACTTTTCGTCATGACGGGAAGTCGACTTCTTGTCATGACGGAAAGTCGACTTTTAGTCGGCGTTTTTTGAGACATTCGCCGACTTCAAGTCGACTTCAAGTCGACTTTCGTCCTTAAAAAAGTCGACTTCTCTGCCAAGTCAGTTTCGGTAGAAGTCGACTTCAAGTCGACTTCCCGTCATGACGGAAAATCGACTTCCCGCCAACTTTTAAAGTCGATAAAATAAACCGCCGCCGCGTACGTCTGGAGGTCGGTTGTGTATCTTGAAATGAGGTAAAAATGACAAAAGTTAACAGATTTTATTAGATTCTGATAAATAAAATCGTAGATACGCTAATGAATTTTCTCACTTTTGTAATTTTTACCTCATTATTTCAAGATACACAATCGACCCTTTGCTGGAAGGCTAAAACTGATGCATTTCGATTTTTTTTCATATATAAAATAATTTAATTATCTAAAAAACTGTATAATTACAATCCTAATGTTTTATTCTTAATTACAAAGGCGGCCACTGTGTGCCGTCATATCTGTGCCACTTCTGCGTGCGCGGATTCCGGCAGCCACTTCTTGTAAGCTGACAACAGAACTAAAATTATAAATATATAATATCCACAGACTTTTATACTAGACCATTAACATCTATGGACGCACTGCCGAAAAGCTGATGCGAGTGCGAGGTGCAAGTGTTAGTGAAGGGTGCGGCCATATTGAATTAACAATAAGTCACTATCGGGTGTTCAGTTGCTCATGATGTGCGTTTATCTGCATTCGTTATTACAGTACATAACGAAGCAGGCGAATGTTTTTGTGTTAAATATTGGTACATGTTATCAATAAGTTTGTAAGTCATGCCTTCAACGTGTAGCTACTTGAATGCCGAAATCGAACCACTACTCCTGTAGTATTAAACCCTTTCTTTTGGACATTCTGTATATGCCAGACTATTGTATAGAAATCTTGTATAAAACTACTTGTATAGAATCTGTAGTATAGCATATCTTGACTAAAATCAACATGGCGGCAAGCATCACGGCCGAGATGCCTGTCAGCGGTCTAGTATTGTATAGAAGTCTACTCGATGATAATATCTAAATATTATTTTATAAATTAAAATCTCACATTTTTCATCCAAACCCCAGATTTCTAGCAGTTTGTATTTGGACACGACTCCCTGCGACTGCAACGTTTCTACTATTGCTTGAGTGCGTGGTATCAACCTGAAAAAATCGTATTGAATTGATGTAATCTATTCGATGAATCAACGTGAAATCGAAAGGAGATAGAATAACGATTTACCTGGCCCATGACTTGGTGATGCTCCCAGGTGTCGTCAGCAACGACGGAACAAATCGTTTCAGCTTAGGGTACACTTGACCCTCCAAGAAGAAATACGCGAACCACTTTACACCGTCCACAGATGCTCTATATCCATCGATGGTAGTCCCCATCCGGCCTTTCCAAATGTACCAGACACGCGGCAAATGATCTTCCCGGTTCCTTGATTATATCTATAAATGAGAATAATATTCGATCATAATGAAGATTAATATCTTTATAAATAAATAGGGAAAACATTATAAAGCAACAATTGTGATAAAAATACCTTGGCGGTGGATCAACCAATGATTCACTAAGATGGCATAGCGTGGAAGCGAATTTCGGCAATCATTCGGGTTTTATCGCCGTGACACCTCGCATATACATCTTATTCGTTTCGTACACCTCTTTATAAACCACCTATTCCGGACTGATTTTCCGTAGAACGCACGAAGAATGCATGAACCAGGTTCCTCCATTTCTGATGGTGTTCTGAAAGATGGTTCAGAATAGAGAGGTCGCATTCAATAGGTCTTAATTATCGATGATAATTAATAACACACCATACCTAACCTCTAAAGCATATTTCCACTTGGCCTTAAGGCCTTCACACACAAATCGACGGAAGACGTAAGACGTAAATCGTAAGGAAATCCACCAATCAGAGTCGACTATTCCCCTCTTTAAGAGGGAAGAAGAGGGGAATAGTCGACTCTGATTTGTGGATTTCCTTACGATTTACGTCTTACGTCTTCCGTCGATTTGTGTGTCCGGGGCTTTATCCTGATCCTCTTTTAGACCCGCCATACCTGCAAGAACTATCTGGCGCAGCAATTTCGCTTCCATGTCGGTTGGTAACGGCATTCTGTAACAATACTTGTTGTAGACAATGTAGACAACCGTCTCAAACATATTGCAACATACATACAGTCAAATTCCAGTATTCTGATCTAATCGAGGAAGTCAACGGGAAGACAATGATGACGACGACGACGACGTTTCGTGGCGGTGGTTGATAGCGCGGCGCTTTTCGACGTCTTATCGTGTCCTGTCTCGCGGCATGTATTCCTTGCACTCGCGTAAACATTAATTTTCTCCTCCAGCCTCCTCGAGATTCGCCGCCATATTGATGACGCGCCGCTTGACTGCTTTCCGTCTTTTTATAGTCGACTATTTAGAAGTCGACTTTTAGTCGACTTTCCGCCATTTTTAGAAGTCGACTAGAAGTCGACTTATAAAAGTCAACTTTCCGTTGACTTTTATAAGTCGACTATTTAGAAGTCGACTTTTAGTCGACTTTTCGCCATTTTTAGAAGTCGTATGAGTTGATTCAGCTTGAACTCTTTACAATTACGACGCTTGTCTGGCGTTACAACATAACCTAACCTGTCAGCTTTTTCGACGTGCGAAGAAAAATGTGTTTATAGATAAATTGGCATAGATATACGGTTTACGACGACTTCATTGCTTACGATAGATGTAGCCTTACCCTTAGGCTGAGTTTCCACTGAGCGCGTCACGCGTCGCGTCATCACAAGTTAACCAATCAAAACATCCCATTTCATTACATTCTTGTGACGGGATCGAAATGGGATGTTTTGATTGGATGACGCGACGCGTGACGCGCTCAGTGGAAACTCAGCCTTAAGCCCATTCTAAAATAGCCGTAAAAGTATGTTTTAAGACGTAAGCAGTAAAAATTGACCAACTACAGTCGATCATTCTTGGATTGTAAAAATCCTATTAGTCAATAGCTTATATACTGCTTACGTCTTACGGACCTTAGCACATAAGAAAAACTTAAGGGTCGACAGGAGTAACACTACCGACCTCTGTCGGGTTGCTTAGCTGCGAGTCCGTATATTATTTATTATAAATTTTTTAAGAGCCAAAATGGAAAATCCGGCTCTGTACCAGCTTGCGGCTGATCTTACTGATTAAAACGAGCATAAGTTTAATGAGATTCGTTAATTAATTTGGCTAAAATTTGAAACAACTGTTTTTAAGCAGCTTTGCAGCTCTAAGCAAGCCTGAAAAAGCTGCTTAGAAAAGGTTATCCCAAATTTTAGCCAAATTAATTAACGAATCTCATTAAACTTATGCTCGTTTTAATCAGTGAGATCAGCCGCAAGCTGGTACAGAGCCGGATTTTCCATTTTGGCTCTTAAAAAATTTATAATAAATAAAATACGGATCGCAGCTAAGCAACCCGACAGAGGTCGGTAGTGTTACTCCTGTCGACCCTTAAGCAGTAAAACTATAAGCAGTAAGGCCCCGGACACACACTTTTTCGTAACAGTAACAGTAGGATTTCGACCAATCGCGTTGCTCGATTCGAAAACGTACGGCCGTACGTTCCCGAATTGAGTAACACGATTGGTCGAAATCCTACTGTTACTGTTACGAAAAAGTGTGTGTGACTAGCTTAAGAAATCAACAGTGATTCGCTACCGCTTAGGGCCGTGCCTTAAGTTCTTGACTGTGATTGGCTGATTTGCTTACTGGTTGAGTTTTACTGCTTAAGTTTTTCTATGTGCCAAGGCCTACGCATACTTTATGGTTATTGTAGAATGGGCTTTACGATACGCTTATAACTATTTCTTCCGACATCTGAACTCTAATCTGAACTAACGACTTATTATATTGTAGACTGGCCATAAAAGTCGTATGTACATTTATGAGAGGAGTGCCTTATAAAAGAAGCTTTCGCAAGTCTTAGCCTTTTTGGTAATTATTCAGTTTACACCCCTCTCCTCCAATTTTGATGAACTTAACCTTTTTTAACCGCAAATAAATTCAACAATATTGATTTTACCGTTTATTAAAATTACCATTTATTTAAATATTATCTAATCTAACCTAACCTAACTTGTAAAAATTTTGTAACTTGTCTGTATGTTCTGAAATAACCTAACTTAACCGGACTTATAAACTAAAGCGAATATTTTTATTTTTAGATAAAACAATGAGCAAACAACCAATTCGAACTTATCAAAGAAAAACTGCGAAAAAACCTTTCGTAAGTTTATTAGCATTGTCTGCCATATCCAGTGAAAAATATAATTCTGTGGAAAACGATCATTTCGATAAAAGTGGAACATATAATAATTCTTTAAATCATGATCCATTCGAAACAACATTCGACAGAATTGCTAAAGGAGCAGTGTAAGAAAAATTTGTAACAAAGTAGATATTTTTAAGCATGTTTATATTTAATTTGAATTTACTCATTGCTTTTGTGTTTTATATATGTGTATAATATATATATATATATATATATATATATATATATATGTATATAGATCTGTTCGTGTTGCCTTAGAATTTTCGCTTTCTCTTTCTTTAACGTCCAATATATATTTATCTTGTTTGAAGTGTAGGAATTTGTGGAAATTTTAAGCAACATGAATAAATCTATATATTTTAATTAATCTATGCGGTTGTCTCCAAAACTATTGCTTATTCGAAAAAATGTTATAAATAAGCTTACTTTATTTTGAGAGAGACATCTTATGGACACTACGTAAGTGTAGGTGTCTGTAAGATTTCAAGGTGCCCTTTGTGTTTTTTTAATGGAATTTTTTATTTTTTATTTTGTATTACTTTTTCTATTAATCAAATTGAACAACTTTTATCTGAAACTTTTCTTTATTTGCCTAAGATTTTATGAGATATTCAATGAAAATTTGATAAATTTTTTAATATTTAGCTTACAATATCTCGATAATTGTTTGTTGGAGGGAAAAGTGACACAGAACTTTTTGAAAATAGAATTAGTGTATAAATTATGTTATAACATACATAAGTATTTACAAAAATGGGAGCATTTTTGCAACTTGCAACAGCATATTTTTGAGACCAAATCAGATCAAAAAGTCCTGTGTCACTTTTACCTGTAACAAACAATTATCGTAAGCTAAATATTGAAAATTTTATCGAATTTTCCTTGAATATCTCAAAAAATATTAAGCAAATGAAAAATGTTTCAGATGATAATTGATTGAAAGAAAAAGGTGACAAAATAAAGGCTGCATTCCGATGTTCACTGTCAGCAACTTTCAGTACTGAAAATCTATAGTATACGTGACGTAAAATATAGATTTGCAGTACTGACAGTGAATATCGGAATGCATCAGCCAAAAAAAGTGTGCAAATTAGAAACTTGCACATTGCTTCCTCATCATTACAGATCACTACCATTGCTCCTATTTTATTTCGCTCATGAAGCTTCCTCTATGAGGAAGCTTGTATTTTATTTGATGCATAATTATTAGTATTTATTAGTTTGGCTTCCTCATGGTGGAAGCTTTATGAGCGAAATAAAATAGGAGCAATGATAGCGATCTGTATAATGATGAGGAAGCAATGTGCAAGTTTCTAATTTGCACACTTTTTTTCATTTTAAATTTAACCTAGTTTTATAAATTGGAAAAGAATTAGTATAGTAGCACAAGTGGGGTTTTACAATTGACGCAATGTCAAATCGATGTTGACTTTGTGAATTCAGGCTACATGGTCCATATATGGATTTCGCATATGGATCTTTGATCGCGTATAAAGCTGGATCTAATCAACCAAATCTTAAAGAATTATATATGAAATAGAGGTAGAAAAGACTGAAGAATATAATAGAATTAGAAATAATCTGATATCTCAAAATTTGTGGAAGTTAGAGCAGCCACGGTCATTTCTAAAAAAATTTAAAATTTTATAAAAAATGAACCTTTTTACCGATCATCGCCAAATTCAATACCAACCTTCTTAATGATACTCTACATTTGAAAAAAAATTGTGCCCGATATCTCAAAATTTGCGGAAGTTAGAGCAACCACGGACATCAAATCCGTACACACACGCACGGACATTTTTTTAACGTAATTTTTCGACATTTTAGAACATATTAGCATAAAAAACTCAAAAACAATCTTTTCTTTGGTTTTTTCTACCCCTATTTCATATATAATTCTTTTAAATTTGATTGATTAGACCCAACTTTATACGCAATCAAAGGTTCATATACGACGAAAACAAAGCTTCCTCTATGAAAAAACAATAGAGGATTTTATCCTCTTCTAAAATTAAAAAAAAAAACAAAGATTATCTTAAAATCTCACAAATACCTCTACCTCTACCTATGCAAGATGTGTTCATCTTAAGAAGACCCCTCAAAATAGAGTAAGTTCTGTTTGAAAAATTTTTTTGAATAACAAATAATTTGGGAGATAACCGTGTAGATTAATTAAAATGGCCCACCCTGTAAAACATAATATACATATATTGAAAATTATGTATATGTATACTTATTTAATCTTGAATTTATTTTAACACAGTGTGCCTCCTATGCCATTGGATATAAACAAAAATGATTCATGGAAAGGCAGTAGTAGCGATAGTGATATTAATGATGTAACAAATATAAAATCTCTTAAACATACATCCAATCTTTTTATGTACAATAGTATACCTAGTCCAACATATGTTAGCCATAAAGTAGCTCATAAACGTAGAAAACAAAAAGGATGTGAGCCAGAAATTTCCACAAGAATATTACCTAAAAGAATAAGAGTGATGTCAATAAAAAATAAAATGCAGCCAGGAAAAGCACAGGTACATACAATATATTTTCTATTTATATTTCTACAGTATATTTATAGGAATAAACAGTTAAATTTGTTTCTAATAATATGTATTAATAAGCAGGAGCTGAAGAGACAAGTAAATAAGATACAAAAGAAAAAGATGCTAAAAGATGAGTTTAAGTCTAGTCGTGTGTGCAATGGACAGGTATCTCATTTAAATTCTAACACTATGGATAATTTGAAAGAAGCCTCATATAAGAATGGTATTTCACATGACAATAACTATAAACATTTGCATCAAAATGCTTTAAAGATCAACAAGAGAATTACATTACAAAATAAATCAATTAGAACAAGTGATTCCATCACAGATTTCAAACAAATAGCAAATTATCAACAAATCATCAAGCCATGTTTTGTTAAGCTAAATACTTGCGCTGTTCAGAATTACACATTGAATCGTGAAGAGATTGCAGAAAACAAGCAAGATATACTGCACAGTGTAAAATGCTTGTATACAGATACTTTACAGACTGACAAAGATGTTTCTAAAACACAGAATATTATTTCGCGATCAGTCTCAACTGAATATAATGACTTTGGAAACTTTAAACACAAGTCAGTCAAACAATGCTCTGTAGCAATATGTGATAATATTGTTAAAGATTGGTACGTATTGAAGAGTAAAAGAAACATGAAAAATACTATCAATATAAGTGACAAGTCAAATATATTGCATTTAGTTTTCCATAATTCATCTGAAATTATACCAAATTGCAATAAAAGTATTGAGTTTGCACCGTATGATACGAAAAAAATTAAAAATAGTTTTGTAAAAGTGGAAAGATTAAAAATAGAAGAGTTTATAAAGAAAAATGGTACAGTATCTAATAAAAAAAAGCAAAATTTAGCTTCTAGCACTCCTATTGGCAAACAAGTCAAACCTTCCACCAATTTAATAAATTTTTCACCTATTAATTCTAATATTTATGACAAGTTACATTGGAGCCATGAATGTTCATTAGTAACTACAAAGGAAAATATTTCCAACATTGATCGGAAAGATTCTCGTTCTTTGATGTCAGAATGCTATAAACTCGATCCTGCAGAAATACAGGAACAACAAACACAAGTTTTATTGTCCCAGAAATCCCAAATGTCTACAGATTCCGCTCTTAAGAACGAAATAACATCTTACAAGGACAATACTCATACAGTTACTCAGAAATATGAAACAAAATGTAATGTTGAAATTCCGTATTCCTTAAATGTGTCTGCTGCAAGTACTAATCAATCACGATCATTATTTGACGATACAGCATATAATCATTTGGCGAAAGGTACAAATAAAGATAACATAAAAGAAAGATGTTTTTCGGATGCGCTGGCATGTAAATTTGCAAAAATAAGTAAGGCGGATTCATCCGTTGACTTATGTTTAGAACAAAAGCAATTATTAAGTGACAATGAGCAAGCTGATGCAAGCTCGCGATACATACCTTCTAAAGTATGTATAACATTCAGAGATTTAGATAATGACATGCATATGAGACAAAGAATAAATGCTGTAGAAACGGTTCACGAAAATCTTAAAGATGAAACTGTTGACATTAGTAAACATAGTGTACTCGGTAAAAGTCAAGATAATATGGTTGATGCTTGTCCCTTTACACGATTGCAAGATCCGATCAGAATAGGAAGAAGAATACAGTATCCTAAATGGCATCTTAGCATGTCAAATATCTCCAATAGTTTGAATAATGAAGCCACACAATCGAACAACGAAATATTTTGTTGTGTCGCAACTGATAAAGATTTTTCTAATGTTCAATTAGCATATAATTCTGAGCGTTCCGCAGAGCGTTCTAAAAATGTAATAAATTCGTCTTTTGATCATTCTGAATCATTCAATTGTGCGACTCAATACAATAGTACAAATAAACAAATAGAGAAATCTGTTTTTTTAAAACCGGGCAAGTATTGGGCTAGATCTTTGTCAATATTAAACAATATAAACAATGGATCCGATTTAGACAAGTTAAGTATTGGAAAAGGGAAAAAATGGAGGCACAGCGTTAGAAATATATTGGATATGCAGAAACGAGGTAATTTTTTATATTAGATAATTATAATACTAACATGTTAAAGAATGTACATATGTATGCATGCATATCGTAATGCAAACATAAATTACATAAATTATTATAAGAAATCATTTCTTATACATCGATATCGATAAAGCTATATCTTTTTTATAAAAATGATTTTTATTTTACATGTAATTTTTCAGTTATTTTTGTAACAGACAATGCTTTCCATTTAGTGACACAAACGTCATTCTATCTTTCTTGACATTAAATGTAACAAAGACAGAATGATACTTGTGTCGATTTGTGTCACTAAATAAAAGCACTCTGTGTACTTTTACTACATAGATAACATACGTACGTATACATACCTGATTATACATACTTATATACATACGTATACATACTTATTAAGAATAATGCAATAGCACTAATAGCACGCTCCGCGAACCTACCCTATATAAGTTTATATATTATAAGTAAGATTCCGAATATTTATATTATTTTAGGCTACAGTCCATTTGATGCTACAAATGCTTTGAAGCATTTGTAATGTTAAGTGGACTGTAGCCTTAATTTTCTTAAAAAACAACTGTAGGTAATTTATTAAACAATATTTTTATTTAGAGGCAATAACCAATAACATCTTATGAACAAATATAATAAGAAGTGTCTTGTGATTTGTATATTTAATGGTAATTATGAAGGAGAGGGGTTTTCTCACCAATTTGGCTGAAACTTTACAATTTTGTGTATTTTGGTACGTAAAACATGAATCTATAAGTTAAAATTGTCGCTCTCAATTAGGAAAAAAGTTATTAAATACTAAAGTTGACGGTTGCGTGATTGGGATGTCTGTCATTTATTATACTTTATATTTATAGACTTTAATATGCCAATTATTTTCTGCTTTAAAAAAAGCATAATAACTCTATTTCTATTATCTAACCATTTATTCAATAGATATATTCTAGCATATTCAGTACAACATAACTGCATATTTTCCAAAGAAAATAATAATTTATGTTTTTTGTTAAAGCCGAGAATAGTTGGACCAACCATATTTAGTACAACAAAAACTGCATATTTTTCAAAGAAAATAATAATGCCATAATATATTGTAAATGATTAAAAAAGATAATAGAAATAGTTATTATGCTTTTTTTACAGCAGAAAATGGCATATTAAAAAGTCTATAAATACAAAGTATAATAATAAATGACAGACATTCTAACCACGCAACTGTCAACTTTAGTACTTAATAACTTTTTTTCTAATTAAGGGCGACAATTTTAACTTATACATTTATGTTTTACGCACCAAAATACACACAATTGTGAAGTTTCAGCCAAATCGGTGAGGAAGCCCCTCTCTTTCATAATTACCCATTTTTATAATAATGAGACTGAGTAAAAAAAGAGTTTTGATAGTTGTATTTATAGTTTTCAGTAAATGGATAGACTTTGTGGTATTTATAATCTGATAGTATTATACAGTATATACAAGGTGTAACAAAAAAGTTGTCCGCTATTTTAAGGATGAATAGTACACATCAAAATAATGAAAAAAATTCCTATCAATATAGATTCGCAAATGATTTCCTACTGAGTTATGGGCATTACAACTTTTGAGCTTAAATTCGGTTTATTAACGAACAGAATACATTTTAAGTTGTCAAAATACGTACAAAAATTAAAGAAAATGTTCAAAATGGCATCTTTGCATGAACAATACATATTGTTCGATTCGGTACCAATGTGTACAGGATGGATGTGCAGAAATACGTAATATTCCTGGTATCTTTGAACATTTTAGGGCGAACATGAGAAATGAACAATTTATTGTCATGCAAGGATGCCACTTTGAACATCTTTAATTTTTGTACGTATTTTGACAACTTCGAACGTATTCTGTTCGTTAATAAACCGAATTTGAGCTCAAAAGTTGTAATGCCCATAACTTAATAGGAAATCATTTGCGAATCTATATTAATAAGAATTTTTTTCATAATTTTTATACGTACTATTTACTCTTAAAGTAGCGGAAAACTTTTTTGTTACAACCTGTATATACAACCTGTATATAGTGTGGTAGACCACTAGTAAAATTGTAACAATTATTATGTGCAGGAATTTTCCAAAGTTGCTTGAAAAAAGGCAAAAATGATACGGATCTATCTAGTGATAGACTCAATGCGTCAAACGTATCACCATTTGACAGTAACAGCTGTAAAGAATTCAATGTAACGAATTATACTAGATTTTCTAAAAGAATCTCAGTGAGAGTTGTGCTTAATAATACAAGCATCAAGCGTGATATCAAAGATACTCCATTTCTTGAAGCATTTGGAATAACAACAGAAAAATCTCCGAACTTGAAACTATCATGTAAGTATTTTCACTCATATGTTGCTATATTCTATTCGTTTTACGACAATACATATTTATATATTACACGGAATATTATATTAATTGATATAAATAAAACGAATATTACAGATCAAGAGGAATCATTGATACATGATGATCGAATTATCAGTAGTTCCACAATTGCGAGAGACGTTGTTTTACAGAAATGTTCCCAAAACTGTTATATGTCTTTTGCGGATCGTTTCCCAGATTCGTATGTAAATCTTTGTATATATTTGTATAGTTATTAGTTATTAACACTATAATATATATAAACTGTATTATTAATTGTTTATATTGACAGCTATTTAGAACATTGTTGCAAAATAGGCGAAGGTGTTTATGGAGAAGTTTTTCTTTACGAGTACGATGGTAAAAAATCTGTTATAAAAATTATTCCTATAGAAAACGAACAGTTAGTCAATGGTGAGCAACAAAAGAAATTCAGTGAAATATTGTCAGAAATTATGATTGCAAAGTGAGTCAACTCATTATGTAAGTCAATTGCATGCAGACATTATTGATAAAAATCACTAAAGAGGATGTTTGCAGAGAATTGGATGATCTGAAATTAAATGCTACATACAAAACTAATGGATTCGTAGAAGTTAAAAATATCAGCTGTATTAAAGGAAAATATCCAGAGAAACTCATAGAACTTTGGAATATTTATGATAATAACAAAACATCCGATAACGATTGTCCATCGATGTTTGGTGAAAATCAATTATATATTGCTCTTGAACTCGGCCACGGTGGAGAAGATCTTGAAGCCTTCGTTTTCCAAACCGCGGAAGAGGCTTATGCTTTATTTTTACAGGTCTGTTATTTATAATTGCGGTAAGGTACAAATACACTTTTCGAAAATTATGTTTAATTAGTTATTCATCCATTAGTATTTAAATTTTTATTTTTTACAGATAGCATTAGCATTAGCAATTGCAGAAAAGGCACTTGAATTTGAACATAGAGACTTGCATTGGGGTAATGTATTGGTATCAAGAACAAAAGAACCATATATTTATTACAATCTTGGCGGGAGAGAGGTCAAGTTTCCTAGCAAAGGTGTAAAGGTGTGTTCTACGCGAAAGACGTTTTAAATACTATTACAACTTTGATGTATAACTTTAATGAATTTTTTTTCAAGGTATCTATAATAGATTTTACACTATCGAGAATGCTATACCAAGGGTGCTGCATATATAATGATCTTGCACTAGATCCAGCTTTATTTACTGCTCATGGCGAATATCAATTTGAGATTTATCGTCTTATGCGTGACAAAATTCAGTAAGTTGCACATGTTTTATTTTGTATCTTTTTTTTTATACCGTATTTTTATTATGTATGTAGGAATAATTGGCGAAAATTTGAACCATATACGAATGTTCTGTGGTTACATTACATCTTGGATAAAATGATTACGGTAGTAAGATACAAAAGGAAGAACTTGAAAGTACATAAACACACTGTTATCAAATTAAAAGACTTTAAAGATACAATTTTAAACTACGACAGTGCATACGACTTTGTAATCAATTCTAATAGCGTTGTGTATTTGTGATGTAAACCCATATGAAAAAATGATAATAAATCAAACTACAAAATTTTTTAGATATTCTGTAATATTTAACAAATATAATGATACATATAAATAATATAATTGTCATATTATTACAACATTGAAGCCCTAAAATTGTAATATGTATGTACATGTACTCCGTCCAACGTGATCCAACGAGAGATTGAGAGTAGATCAGACGAAAACTCGTCCGTCTCGCGCAGGTCTCTTCCCATGGACTCATGGAAAACCTAAAAAGTACCCCTCCACATTGCCGTACTGCTTGACATCTTGCCAGTGCGACTTCTACGGTAGAAGTTCTACCGTAAATAAAAGTGTTTTCCATTTACTGACACAATACTACGCTTACGCGAGCGTTACTTCTGTAGTAACTTACGATAATTCCTTCGCGTAAACGGGATTTTTCTTCGCGTAAACGACATTTTGTAGTAACTTACGATAATTTACTCCGCGTAAACGAGTGATATATCGTAAGTTACTACAGAAGTAAATAAAGCCCGGTGTCCACGATGCAAGAACTGTGTCCAAGTTTCGATTTAAGCCAATCAACTTGCAGCTCTTACAGAAAAGTAGCAGTTTCATTGGCTTAAACCGAAACTTGGACCCAGTTCTTGCATCGTGGACACCGGGCTTAACGCTCCACAATGCTAGGTCTACAATGCGAGTCGTAAAGTCGTGAGTCGTAAGAATTGACCAATCACAGTCGATTATTCTCCTCAAATTCGATTGTGATTGGTCAATTCTTACGACTCGCGACTTTACGATTCGCATTGTAGACCTCTAGCATAATGCTAGGTCTACAATTAATGCGAGTCGCAAAGTCGTGGTCGTGAGTCGCAAGACGTGACCAATCACAGTCGATTATTCTCCTCAAATTCGATTGTGCGTGGTCACGTCTTGCGACTCACGACTTTGCGACTCGCATTGTAGACCCCGCATAACGCTCGCATACAGCTATATCCACAGAAATCTGCATAAGTCCATAAACATAAGCATAAGAGAATTGATTGGTCCATATGCATGTGCATAAGGAAATAGACCAATCCGTTTCTTTATGCATATGGTTATGCACCTATGCAAGTTTGTGTGGATATCGCTTAAGGTCAATCCAGACAAACTTGCATAGCGCATAAACATAAGCATAAGAGATTTGATTGGTCCATATGCATGTGCATATGGACCAATCAAGTCTTTTATGCTTATGTTTATGGGCTTATTCAAGTTTGTGTGGATATAGCTTTAAGCCTAGGTTACATTTATCGTAATGTTCACCGTAAGCTCGTCGTAACAGTCGTAAAGGCCATTGCACGTAACAAAGTTTTAGTTAAAATAATCGTAAGGCCGTAAGAAAATAGACCAATCACAGTCGATTATTCTCCTTGAGCTCGAAGAATAATCGAATGTGATTGGTCTATTTTCTTACGGCCTTACGATTATGACTAAAACTTTGTTACGTGCAATGGCCTTAACGCTCGTCGTAATCGCTATCGTAAGCTCATCGTATGAGTTGATTCAGCTTGAACTCTTTACAATTACAATGCTTGTCTGGCGTTACAACATAACCTAACCTGTCAGCTTTCTCGACGTGCGAAGAAAAATGTGTTTATAGATAAATTCACACATTTCTGCACAACGTATAATTCGTAAGCATAAGAAAATTGATTGGTCTATTGCCTTATGCACATGTGTATGGACCAATCAATTTTCTTATGCTTACGCATTATGCATTGTGCAGAAGTGTGTGCTCCCCGCTTTTAGGGTCAAAGCACATAACATGGCGTAGCGATATACGACGGTCGTAGTCCCTGACCTGACAGATCAGGATACGCCAAAGCTTGTGCGTTACTTACGTCCACGACTACGACTGTCATATGTGCTTTGGCCCTTAGGGTTGATTTATAATAGCCGTAACCGTTGATTTAAGCCGTAATCTTTAAGAAATTGACCAATCACAGTCGAATGTGAGAAGAATAATCGACTGTGATTGGTCAATTTCTTAAAGATTACGGCTTAAATCAACGGTTACGGCTATTATAAATCAACCCTTACCCTTATGCTAAAAGACTCCATAGACGCGGAAACGCCATGCGGCAGAGTGCGTTGACCAATCACAAATTTTGATTTTGCCGCAGGCGACTTGCGGCAGCCTTCTGATTGGTCAACGCACTCTACCGCACGGCGTTTCCGCGTCTATGGAGTCTTTAGCATTATAGAGCCTGGTTCTGGAACGCAGCCCAGAAGTCACGTATGCACTTATACATTTTAGTTAACTAGAGTGAATTTTGGAACGCAACCAGCAGAAGAAGACCGAATGCGAATAAAATATAACCTACAATGAAAGTATCTCAACCGTCTCAACTTAATTTTTAGAAGTCTATTATCGCGAATTATAAAAGAAAAATGGAATGCACTGAGGAAGATTGGTCTGTAGAATGTTCCGATGATGAGAAATATGAGGTGGATGAAAAGGTGAAATATCTAACTTATTTGACGTCAAGATTCAGTTAAATCATTATTATCTTGTATATAATTTTGAAAAAGATTTTTATCATATAATTTATTATACAATCTCATTGATTATATTTTGACAATTTGCTGATAAATATGTGTGTCTTAGCTTACATTTAAAACTTTACCATGACAAGTATCTTTATATTTGTCTGTTTGCATAGCATAAATGGAATATAAAGGCTGAAGACATAGTTTCATTGATTGAAGGTTTAGAAGTAAACAATTGTGTTCTGGAACTTGAATGGAAGTGTCCTGGCAGACGAGGACCTTCTCCTGTTCCTTCAAACAACCTACAACAAGAGCTCGAGTCTCCAGAATACAAGTCAGCATCGATTTTTTTAATTATCCTTATTCAATTTTTTATATTGATAATATTTTTACAGGACTGAAGAAAAGTCAGACTTTGATTTCATGGATGAGATGTCATCGCCGAGATTACCAGTTCGGAGAATCGGTGAAAGTACTCCAAAAGGTAGTGCCAAAAAAAAGATCGCTAGTTTTAATGGAGTAATATCTACAATGTTAAGACATCGTAGATTAGAGCAACAAGAAATAAATTCAAGCCCAAAGAAGATTGAATCTCCTAGGTTAAAGCCACACCCTACTTAAAAATATACAACGTTTACAATAAATAATAATAATAAATATACAACATATATACAAATTGAACCAGTAGAAAACTTCAGATAAAGTTTAATATAAACATAAAGATACTGTATGAACAGAAAGTTCTCTCTGTGTGTGTGTGTGTGTGTGTGTAGACTGCACTGTATGTATACTGTAATAATAATTTGTAATATTTTTACTAGAAGTTCTATTAAAGAATGAGATGTTAGATCTATTTAAAAATGTCTTCAGTTCATCCTAATATTTCCACACTACATACAGTAATTGTTATGAATTGATATATTTCTGAACAGATATTCATCAAGATATTTATATTTTTCTGTCAACATTTGTAAGAGAATGTAAAGATATACAATAATATACATAAAATATCAAAAAGGTTTCTACAATTAAAATAGCCGGTGTATTTTATTTTATAATTTAAAAAAATATATAAATAGCATCCAGTATACGCGCCTAAAGAAAAACAGCAACATTTACAATTAGTAGCAACGCTTTCATTATCTTATTTTAAAAAATAATTTTATTAAAATATTATTTCCTTTCCTTAATTACATTGATTTTATTACTGTCACCAGAAGATATCTTTTAAATAAAATAATTTAATGTATTTTTTGATAAAAAATATAAGAGCATATTTAAAAAAATTAAATGCTGACATTTCGCAAAAAATTATATTAGAGGTAGTTCGGGTATTTTGAACCATATCCTAAGCCTTTTTCAATGTAACTTGAAAACTATTAAAGATAACTGAACTTTGTTTACACTGAGTTGTAATGCCAAATGTTTGTTGCAACGTGTTTCTAACCAATTTCGTTTATTTATAGCGAGTTTAATGTTGTAGTAAAATTTTCGAAGGTAAATTTTTGTCGGGAAATTTGAACTATTACTACGTTTACGCGAGCGTTACTTACAGTAACTTACGATAATTCCTTTGCGTAAACGGGATTTTCCTTCGCGTAAACGGGATTTTGTAGTAACTTACGATAATTTACTCCGCGTAAACGAGTGATATATCGTAAGTTACTACAGAAGTAACGCTCGCGTAAACGTAGTATATGTCGGGCAAGGTAAATATCACTTCATTAATCTTGCAAAAAATATCTTTTATCATGTTTCAAGGCGTTAATAATAAGTGTTTAAGGTGTTAATAATAAGGTTAAGATGTTTTTTTTTTTTTAGGTTATTAACTCCGGTTGGAGTTATAGACGCTTCAGGCTCAGTCACAATGAGAGGAATAAGGAATAAGATAAAGGAATTAGGAATAAGGCATGTTGCATCTCACTTTAATGTACGTGTACTGAAGTGAGATGCGACATTCCCTTATTCCTTATTCCTTTATCTTTCCTTATTTTTGTCATTGTGTCTGAGCCCTTCTTCTTCTTCTTCTTCTCCTTCTATTTCGTTGGCTCCTGCCTCTTTTCAGAGGACAATACGGCCAGTATTTGCCACTGTTTGTTATACAAAGTCTGGAACACTGTTAGCGTAGCGAAGTCTGAATGGAAATACCAAAAATCTGAGTGAAAACTACTGCACAGTAACAGTCGCAATACTTTCAAAAATTTTTCCTGCCGGACAAAACACGTTCGAACAGGCCCGCGCACGTTCTGCGAATGTTCTTCTTGAGACCCAATGGATTTCCGACTCCGACTCACTTGAGTCAATAGTACCACGAAATTTATATCTCTAGAGGAGCCTCTAGTTGGGTCGGAGGCGCCCTCTCGGTAGTTCGATATTCCAATGTACTTGATCTCAAATTATCTTATGAGTTTACTCTAAGGTTTGCTAGTAGAACTATGGCCGGTATTCATAGTCGGTTCTTATTTTAATATTTGTATTATTAATAAACGTTAGAATTAATCTAATTACTTTTATATTTAAATTACCATACTCAACCGAAAATGGTGCAAATAAATGTTCCTTTAACAATCCTTCGATTAATGATGATCTTTCCTCATCAAATAAAGCGCACAACCAAAAAATATGATTAATATCCTGAGTTTCCTGTCCGCACATACACTCTGAAGAGTCCACCCAGCCAAATTTAAACTTTGTAGTACCCACTAGTGGGTATCCCGTAATTAGGCGTATCAAAGAACATAGGTCGGAACGAAAACCTTTATATTTTGATAAGAAACTCAATCTTATAGTAGATGTGAAATTATTCATATAGTATCTTCCAGACCCCACATTAATGTCTCTCAGAAATTGAACATCTATATTCTCGTATACACGCAAATTACACGCCAGTGCATCCTTGAATGAAATTTTATTCCCAATATATGCTCCCTCTATCGAAGCCTCTCTGGCTGCCTTATCTGCTACCTCATTACCCTGAATCCCTTTATGGGATGGGCACCATGTGAATCTAATAACCTTGTTTTCACAAGCCGCTAAAGAAAGCTTCATTTTTAGATCTGGGATAAGCGGAGAGAGTTTATAACTATGTTTCAGGTTCTTTAATGCCTGAATAATGCTGAGAGAGTCCGTACATATGTTAACAAAATTCCACGATTCCGTCCATATTAGGTCAATAGCCCTGGCAATCGCTACTCCCTCGGCCGTAAACGAGCTCGACAGGTCGCTCATTTAAATAAGAGATCATATTGAGGGACCCAAACAGAGCAACCAACCAGATTTCCGTCAGCTGATTCCGTTCTAGAGCCATCTGTGTATATGACAACCTCCTGAAGAGAGGCCCTGTTAAACGCAATAAGACTACTAAATGCCTGGTTAGGGGAGGCGTTATCCCTTGCTAATTCACCGGATGATATGTCAAACTCAGTAGATGATAAATCGAATCTGAATGGATAAGAGAAAGCAGGATGGAAATTCCAAATATATAAACTATACCTAAAAGGCCTAACCATCGGCCATCTTTTAATTATATACGGAATATTGCTAGGAGCCGCGTTAGTAGACAAATTATAGAGACCATCAATTCTATTTATGAGCCTATTATTTTTCAACTGAATTGCCTTCAATAAGAATTTATCACATTTATATGCAATTCTTCTTCTAAAAGATTTCTGCTCCCCGAAATACCAGCATACCCTATTGGGGGACGATTTGGGTAAACTTAACGCTATCTTAAAGGCAGAACACAAAAGACTTTCAACAATGGACACGTACGTGTTAGCTGCACTAAGGTACCATATTGTCCCCCATTCAAGCTGTGCTCCGATAGTGGCATTGACAAAGTTAATTGCTTTACGGGGATCAATACCCCATGTACGACCCGTCAGCCATTTCAGTATGTTAGAAAAACACATGGTTCTAGTACGTAAGAACTTAATATGGTCTCTCCACCTAAGACCCACATCCATACTCATACCTAAGTATTTAATTGTATTCAAGAAAGGGAGTATTCCATTATCAACCTCCAGATTATCCGAGATAACAATCAATCTTTTTCTATGAAAAATAGTAAATTGCGTCTTCGGGAATGAAATGCCAAGGCCCAAGTCCCGCAACCAACACTCCATCATATCGAAAGTACTTCTTAAAGTTGACAAAATTATGTCAAGGTTCGAGTCAGAACACAAAAAGGCTATATCATCAGCGAATTGTATTACTTTAACATTATGTGGGATAATCCGAAGAATGTCCTTCACATATAGCTTGAATAAATCGGGGCTAAGTACAGAGCCCTGCGGAAGATCATTCTGGAGGAGATGGCTTCTATAAAATCTACCCGACTCATAAAAATTTACATTTCTTGGACCAATCAGGTTTCTAAGAAATCTCTTATACCCCATGGGGATAGTAAGATCATTAATCATCTTAAACAGAATCTGGGGATTGACATTGTCATAAGCTCCCTTAATGTCCAAAAAAATTGCATCAGTCATTTGATGTTGGATAAAGGATTTATAGATTTCCAAATTAATGAAGGCGAGGCAATCATCGCATGATTTGTCTCTTCTAAATCCGAATTGACAATTAGAAATTACATAATCCAATTCCAAATACTTTTCCAATCTTATCTTAACCAATCTTTCCACAGAATCTTAAGGGAACAAAGAAGCCAGCGAAATTGGTCTAAATTCATTCCTACCAGGCTTTGGGATCAATGAGACGTCAAAAAACCTCCAACAATCAGGAAATGACCCATCCTCCATAATCAGGTTGGAAATCTCGAGTAATTTATTTAAAGCCGTTTCCGAAACCGTTTGTATCAATTGATTGTTAATAAGGTCCGGTCCCGGAGTGCTTTTAATTTTTAAGGACGAAACAATAAATTTAAGCTCGTCTATCAAAAATTTATCGTCAAAAATGGATGACGAAGGAGAATCAGTAGTTTCCTCGAATGAATTCGAAACCCAAGGAGGGGACAACCCATCAATCGCTCTGTCGATAGCAAGAAATCTACTCTCAGAAGGAGGGTTTGGTCTATTGAAATACACGCTTCTCTTAAATGCACTGATAGTATCCCAGAATGATTTTACGTTCCAATTAATATTAATATCGTTAATAAAATTATGAAAATTTACTCTTTTCCTACGACTGATGGTCTTCCTACATTTATTAGACGCAGCTTTATACTTTGCTCTATTCTCAGTAGAAAAATTCGATAGATATCTCTTAAAAGCCTCCTTCCTATTATCTTTAGCCACTTGACATTCCTCGACCCACCAAGGCGGGTTAACCCTTTTCCTTGATGATTTCACCGGATGACTTTTACATGTCCCCAAAGAATAATGATCGAATACTATGACTTCTTTAGAGTCCACAATTTTAGCACCAGCGCGCAGGGCACAGTCAATTATTCTTTCGTTCCAGAGTTCATAAAGCCTACTAGCAGGACCCAATATTGACGAAATTCCACTCATACCATCATCCACTAAGCTACAAAACAAATTTTTGTCAATGTTAGAAATATTGAGTTTTTTCTTACCCGGATCGGTAGCAGATTCTTTGAATTGATCAAAATAGAACTGAGTAATGATAGGGTAGTGATCACTCCCCATAGGTTCCTCAAGGGTATGCCAAGAATAATTCCGGCAAATATTTTCTGACACCAAGGTGAGATCCGGAGCGCTAATCTGTTCCCTATCATCAGCATCATTAGGGACTCTCGTAGAACGACCATCATTCAAATACATAAACCGATTGACAACCAAAGCCTCCGCTAAGGCTTTCCCATCCTGATTTGATCGGGACGAACCCCATGATGCATGTTGGGCGTTAAAATCACCACAAATTATGACTCCCTTATCTTTCAGAAACAAGTCTATCGAATTGAAAAAGGAAGACCAACCAGCTTCATTTACATGAAGATGAGGAGGTCTGTACAGAGAGATAATAAATATTCTATCTGGAGACAATCTATTACATTTGATAGAGATTATGGAACATTCAATACCCAAGAGTCCAGTAAGATTTATATTAACAGAAACAGGATCCAACTCCCTCCTACAAAGAATAGCTGTACCTCCGCCTAAATGATCTCTGTCATTTCTAAATGTAATAAACTCCTTGAAGAAAAAATAACTCCGGCCCTGAAGCCAAGTTTCCTGTAGACAAACAATGTCATATTCCCCGATTAAGTTCGAGAATTCAGGTTGTTTATTACCCACACTTCTAGCATTCCATTGCAGAATCTTTAAAGATTTAGCGAATGTTGGAATAGTCAAATTCTAAGTACATACTAATAAATGGAATAAAATTATAATATATTATATTAATATTGATTATATTGGGTTTTGATTATATTATCTTTAATATTAGTTATTAATTTAATCGAAAGAATATGTGTACTGACGTAATTTGCAAATAATTAACAATTAATTTGTATCACTAGGCTCCTCCTCAAATAGTAATCTCAAATAATCCATAACCGCCAAGGCAATATCCTTATTATTTAGATTTGAACGGTAGAAATTCCTGAGGTCATGTAAGATAACACCAGGGCGAGGAAACTTTCTAGAAAGTCGATCAACATCTTTAGATATACTAGGAGTTTCTGAAAACTCCGGGCCAAGATTAGAGGCCTTCAATGTTTCATCTTGATTAGTCGAAGAGTCTGTATCAGATACACTTTTCCTCACAGAATCTCTACCCCGCTCAAGAGGAGGGAATTTATCTCTGCGGAGACGGAACGGGCTACGCCCCGATTCCCCCTCCGAACCGGCAACGACACCCAAAGCCCCAAAGTTCCAGGCACCAAATGCTGAAGATCTACTAAACAATCCTTCAGCCTGTTTACAGGAGGTAATCCTTTTTGAGAGAATTAAATGTTTTGCCCTAAGCTGAGAGACATTAGTTAATGCCATCACTGTGTTAATCAGCTTAAATTTCGTATAAATAGAGGGCACTGAACGTCAAACGAAAAATGATCCCCTTTACAATTAATACATGATTGTTTCAAATCCGATTTATCACATAAGTCTGAAGAATGATTTTCTCCACAGTAACCGCAAGTTACTTCACCTCTACAAAAGGCCGACGAATGGTCCCACTTAGAACATTTACCACATCTGCGTACTCTGTTAATAAAAGGGTATACCTTACATTTGACTTTATAGCAGAGGACCGAATCCGGAAGTAAATTGGCCTCAAAGATGATTTTAACAGAGAAAGAATCCTTAAGGTCATTATTATCATTTTTATCACGAAATTTCAACCTCTCGACAGAATGAACCTTAGAATCCCTAGAAGAGGAAAGATTCTCCAATATTTCATTTTCTGAA
The DNA here is from genome assembly GCF_030848805.1 of Temnothorax longispinosus. NCBI lineage: Eukaryota > Metazoa > Arthropoda > Insecta > Hymenoptera > Formicidae > Temnothorax > Temnothorax longispinosus. The sequence continues at coordinate 10,608,939 of NC_092364.1, forward strand.
AAAGTAGGGCTAATACCTCGAATCACACCAGATCTGAAGATCTTATAATTAGGAATATATGCCACCCAAAGAGGGGGCAATATACCTCTTGAACTCTTGAAATAACCATATTATTGGCATCCAAGAAATTACTAAATTCAATACAAATTATATTTCTCCCCAACTTCCTAATAACATTAATATTATGAAACTTTTCACATATAATTTTCCCAATACTCATGGGGTGTAAATTGCCAATATTAGATGTCGACGCTGAATCCGAGGCAATAGATTCAATATGTACTGAAAAAGGAGCTATACTGAAATTGTTATATCTATTGCCCCTTTGCGAAGCAATAAACTGGGTTCTTTTTTGAATCGGCGAAGAGGGAACATCCTCAATCGGGCGAATAGAAGAAGCCGATGTATTTATCTTATCAATTTCCATAGCGTTAGCATTCGAATCAATAACCTTGCCACCATTTTCCGAGGAAACATTCCGCGACGTCTTATCATATCGAGGCTTTTTATACCCCTCCTTCCTGGAATTCGGGAAATTATCCTCATAAGAGTTATTCTTTTTATCACTCTTAGGCATGTTGGCAAAATATCAAAATAAGTAAATTAATTAATTAAGTATCGTAATAATTATCACTGTATATACAAAGACAAAAATAGCGCAATAAATCTAAAATATTATTAAGTTAAGAGGAAAATATTCAGAAAAGTTGCTTCAGAAATAATGTAAATAAACGCTAAATAAATATTGTGAAAACAAAAGATTAGTATCAACGTAGCACTACTATTTATATGAGACCAACGTGCGAGTCTGCACAATGGTATTCAAAATCTAATAAATAGCAATCAATAAAATTTCACTCAAGGATTGTACAATAATTAATCACAAATATCGTATCTCAATGTGCACACAAACGAGGTTCAAATCTCGCACCAATAACCAATAGTTATTGTAGCATTTAACAACTTAATCAACTGGTTAAAGTGAAAAAAGAGAAGCGAGATTGAAATCTCGCATCCAAATATTTCACCAGATAAGATTTTAATACGAATGCTATACAAAAAGCGCGCTATAACATTCGAAAATATGAATATAATTCACCTGGAATATATTCCCAAGAAACACAAACAACGTAAGCCACAAAAGGGCGCGTGATCAACGCGTGGACGCCACGACTATAAGTCGAAATATATAATGATCATACAAAAATTAATATTAATATTAATAGAATTTCTTATCAAAACATTAATTAAACTTCCACCGCAATACTTAACATCTTAAAGATGTAGAGCGCAAAGACGATTATATTTATGCATGTTTGCGCAATAAAAGCACATATCTTAATTTCGATAGAGTATAATGCAAAAACCGTGGATAGCAGAACGTACATAAAGAACTCTTATATCTTTAATAATATAAATTTATGAGTAAACACTCAAAATATGCTCACGTGCCACCAATTCCAAGGGCGCGTGATTCGGAGCACGTAAAACAATGATTCAAAATCGGAGTAAATAGTAATAAACATTTATAAGTATAAAATAACTCATAGAACTTACAAAACGCTTTTATATATCTACTAAAAACAGTTTATAAATGATATATACTAAAAAATTACTCAACTCTAATAGGGCACGTGAACCGGAGCACGTGAACATCACAATTCCGAATCGGAGTAAATAGTAATGCACATTTATTAGAATATCAATTATGTAACAAAACTTACACAAAACACTCTTAATTATCTGATAATATCAGTTTATAAGTAATACGTACTCAAAAATCCTCAAACTCCAAGGGCACGCGAGCCGGAGCACGTGAACATCACAATTCCGAATCGGAGTAAATATTAATGAACATCCATTAGCATATCAATAAACTAACAAAATTCACACAAAACGCTTTTAATTAACTATAATAATACCAGTTTATAGGTAATACATACTCAAAAATAATCAAACTTCAAGGGCACCAAAATCAGATCACGTGAACATCACAATTCAGAATCGGAGTAAAAGAACCAATATATAAGATACGTATATTGTACAAAAGGAAGGAACATTTATTAAAATATCTTTTAATTCAATGGTAAACCGATGATATCAATAAATTAACGACATTAAATCCGAAAAGAGAAAACCAGCAAACCCCGCGAGGGGACTCACCACCAGTATAGTCTTTCTTATTCTTATATTGATTCCAATGGGTTTCAGATTTTTCAGATATAAATCCAGATCAAAATTTGGTAAAACTGAAGGAGAGCTCCCTCCTCACCGATTTCGATGAAATTAGGCTTAATCGATTCGTTTTTGCACAAAACGAATGAATCTGACAGAAAAAAGCCCCGCTCGGCCCCGCGAAGCGAGATATTAACTGTTAAAGTTGACGACTATCAGGTTATGAGACCTGTCATACCGACGCGATGTAGCGACCACGAACATGCCCTGCGGCCACATGCGCATGCTCCGTAGCCGCACGCGCATGCAAAAGAAGGTCACGTGACAACTGTCTGCTTGGTAAGTACATATTTATGTGTACTTTTCACATACCAACTATTCTCTGCTTTAACAAATTATTTATGTTTTGTTAACTTAAACGCTTAATAACTGTAACAGAAATAATTTGTTAAAGCAGAGAATAGTTGGTATATGAAAAGTACATGTAAATATGAACTTTTCATATACCAACTATTCTCTGCTTTAACAATTTTATTTCTGTTTCGTTAACTTCAACACTTAATATCTGTAACATAAATAATTTGTTAAAGCAGAGAATAGTTGATATATGAAAAGTACATATTTATGTGTACTTTTCACATACCAACTATTCTCTGCTTTAACAAATTATTTATGTTTTGTTAACTTAAACGCTTAATAACTGTAACAGAAATAATTTGTTAAAGCAGAGAATAGTTGGTATATGAAAAGTACATGTAAATATGAACTTTTCATATACCAACTATTCTCTGCTTTAACAATTTTATTTCTGTTTCGTTAACTTCAACACTTAATATCTGTAACATAAATAATTTGTTAAAGCAGAGAATAGTTGATATATGAAAAGTAAATATTTATGTGTACTTTTCATATACCAACTATTCTCTGCTTTAACAAATTATTTATGTTTCGTTAACTTAAACGCTTAATATTTGTAACAGAAATAATTTGTTAAAGCAGAGAATAGTTGGTATATGAAAAGTACATGTAAATATGAACTTTTCATATACCAACTATTCTCTGCTTTAACAATTTTATTTCTGATTCGTTAACTTCAACACTTAATATCAGTAACATAAATAATTTGTTAAAGCAGAGAATAGTTGATATATGAAAAGTAAATATTTATGTGTACTTTTCATATACCAACTATTCTCTGCTTTAACAAATTATTTATGTTTCGTTAACTTAAACGCTTAATATTTGTAACAGAAATAATTTGTTAAAGCAGAGAATAGTTGGTGCATGAAAAGTACATGTAAATATGAACTTTTCATATACCAACAATTCTCTGCTTTAACAATTTTCGGTATAGTTAAACGGCCTGACTGGCAAGTTTTATTAAGTATATCACAACGACGTTTCATATAATATGTCATTGAGGTTGAGCGCTCAAGTACATCACGTGACCACGGGACATGCGCGCATGTGGTCGCGGAGCATGTCCGTAGTCGCTACATCGCGTCGGTATGACAGGTCTCATAACCTGATAGTCGTCAACTTTAACAGTTAATATCTCGCGTCGCGGGGCCGAGCGGGGCTTTTTTCTGCCAGATTCATTCGTTTTGTGCAAAAAACGAATCGATTAAGCCTAATTTCATCGAAATCGGTGAGGAGGGAGCTCTCCTTCAGTTTTACCCAAAATTTTTCCATTGAATGGTATATGCTCCGCCAATATAGCTTTATCACAGATACTCTCCCGCCGAACGTCCTCACGCTCCGACGGTTCACAGCGGAGTCCACCTCGCCTCTTGTCAGAGAGCAATACGGCCAGATTTGTCCACTGTTTGAGTAAAATGTTTGAGAGGTGCGCTACTGGTTAGTTGGTTTTGCCACTTGCAGTGTGGGTGTTTACGATAATGGCTATCCGAGTAATTTCCCCTAGGACCGAAATATACGATAATCACAGCCATCTACCACCATCATGCTTCGTGACAACTCAATGATGTCTGGTAAAGCCAAATCAACGGGCAAGTTGCGAGTTGCGAGTTCCGTGAGTTTGTAGCAGGTAACCTAAAAAATACGATATAAATTATTTGATTATTACAATTAAAAATAATCTGTTTTTAATTGTAATGTATGGTATTCACTTCATTAAAATTATAATTATGTAACACAATCATGTATTTTTAACGTATTGTTTAAAGTAATGCCAAAGAGGTTATCTTATTTACAAACATTTTTTTTATTCACTTGTCTATCAAGTTTCTATCATAACTGTATTATTTCAAAGTGTAATATAAAATTTTAATTAGACATCGATTCTCAATAAATGTTATAAATAAATGTTATTTTATTTAAACGTACTTATAAACATAAGCAGTCATGAAAGAACTGATTTTAGCTTTTGCTGTCAATTTCATATCATACTTTGTTGAATTCTGTTAGATTTTTATTAGTTCAGATTAGTTTCTATTTTTGTAGCAGTAAAATTTACATATAATATATATTTTGAAAATCTGATTTTTATAGGTCTGCTTTGTTGAGAAATAGCTACAGATAAATTAAGTTCAGTGAGAGAAGTGAATGATGTTGGTATTATAAGTCAATTATTACAATTTGTTCAAGTATATAGTAACTAATTTTTGTAATTACAGTGAATTATACAGAGTTCAGTGGACTGATAACAAGGCAAATGCTGGCAGAAATAACTACGTGTACAGAATCTTCTAGTCCATCAAATAAGCAAGCTTGGAAAACGACTTGTCTATCAAGTTTCTATCATAACGGTATTGTTTTAAAATCTAATATAAAATTTTAATTAGACATCGATTCTTAATAAATGTTATTGATGTTATAAATGTTATTACTTATAAACATAAACAGTCATGAAAGAACTGATTTTGGCTTTTGCTGTCAATTTCATATCATACTTTGTTGAATTCTGTTAGATTTTTATTGATTCAGATTGGTTAGATTTCTATTTTTGTAGCAGTAAAATCTACATATAATATACATTTTAAAAAAATCTTATTTTTACAGGTCTACTTTGTTGAAAAATGGCTACAGATAAATTAAGTTCAGTGAGAGAAGTGAATGATGTTGGTATGTATATGATTATTTAATAAAGATAATTATATAAGTCGATTATTACAATTTGTTCAAGTAGTAACTAATTTTTGTAATTACAGTGAATTACAGAGTTCAATGGACCGATAATATGGTAAAACTGCTGCTAGCAGAAATAACTACGTATACAGAATCTTCTATTAGTCCATTAAATAAGCAAGCCTGGAAAACGATTGCTGCAGTTATTAACACCCATGGTTATAATTTGACTGCAGAAAATTGTTGTATCAAATGGACCGGTATGAAGAAACGATATAAAACGTTAAAAGATGCAAATAATCGTACTGGCGCAGCAAAAGAAACCTGGGAATATTTTGATATTATTGATGATATGTTAAGAAAAAACCCAGAAATTACACCTTTGTCCGTAGCATCAAGTACACGCGGTTTTAGAGTAAATGTAAATACGTCTAAAAGTATAGATCTCAGTACTGAATACACTGAAGAAAATGAAGAAAATTTAGAAGCTGCCAATATTCTAAAGAACCGACCGATAAGAAAAAGAAAGCCTAAAAAACCTACCTGGATTGCAGAATTAGTAGAACAAAAAGCGAAACATCACCAAGAAAATTATGACCAAAGAGAACGTTTCTTATCTTTATTAGAAAAACATTTAAAAAAAGTAGACGAAAATAAAGTAGAAAAAAATTAAAACGTATAAAAAAATATTTCAAAAATACAAATTGAGTTTACTAAGCAATATTAACGTAAGAAAATCTAATAAGCTCGTTATATTTTTGATATTAATAAAAAATAATTTTTTTTTATTACATTAAGAATAATATTAACATCACAAGTACAAAATAATGTGATAATTTTACACACTGTAAAAATCTTATTTTAATATTATGTTATAATTATTAATATACGCGTTTATTATTTTTTTTATATGTAACCAAATGTTCCTTATTTTCTATAATAATTATAAATGTGTTTATGTTGTAGTGAATAAAATAAGTTTAGTTATTCATTACTCAAAATTTTCTATTCAGATGTGTGCATTATAAAGATACATATTACAAATATATATATATATATAATTTCTGATTTTATTTTAAAGTTATATGTAATAAATTTATTAAATGTGATCGATTGTGTTTCTGATTTATATAGATATATCATCTGCCTTATTCTATTCTTTAAATTTGGACTTGTTAAGAAATAGATCATTATAGTTTTAAAGTTATATTTACGTAAATATTGTTTTATGATTATTTTAGTTATTTTGAACAATTAATTATAATTATTACTATATTATAAATTAGCATTTTTGCTACGTGTGTGTGTGTGTGTGTGTATAAAAAAACGTGAAGAAAGAATTATATTTCCAAAAAATAAAAATATATTTAAAAATTTGAGAAATTTAATTAAGAGATATGCATGTAATTAAAAATTATATAGTTACATATTTTATTACAAAAATTTACAATAACTGAGAAATAAGATCTCTTTTTTCTGTTCCGTTTATAAATGCAATTTCGTTATTAATTTCCATTTCTATTGGATCAAATGCCATAGGTTCATCTTCATTTTCTATACATATGTTATGTAAGATGCAACAAGCAATAATAATTAAAGGTATCATTTCCGTATTGTACATATAAACATATCGTAATTTTCTAAATCTTCCTTTTAACATTCCAAATGCACATTCGATAACTACACGTGTTTTTGACAATTTTGTGTTAAAGTTTCTTTGTAGACGGTTTAAATGACCATTATCTCGATAAGGAGTTAACATATATTTTGACAAAGGATATGCTGAATCAGCTAAAAGATGGTATTGATTTTGAAAGTATCTATTTTCATCCTGTGTTATTAATTCCTTAATATCGCTTAAACGCCAAACTCTTGCGTCATGAACACTACCGCACATTCCCGTAAAAACATCTATAAACCTTAATTTATAATCACAAATCCCTTGTAACACTAATGAATGGTAACCTTTGCGGTTAATATAATTGTCGGAATTTTCTATGGGTGCACTTATAGCTATATGAGAGCCATCAATTGCTCCAATCACTCCAGGAAAACCACTTAATGCACGAAATTCTCTTTCAAAGTTAATCATTTCATAAGGTTCAGGCCATTTAATATATGTATGAACATCTTCAATTAGTAACATCGCAACCTCAAATACAGAATTCCAAACGGTGTCCTTACATACACCAAATCTATCTGCTACCGATCTGTAACAAAAATTGTACGTATATTACGGTTTACATGCACATAATTATTTAAAATCTGAATTTTTATTAAAAGTAAAATTTTGTTGCCTTTATACAATATATAAATACACAAAAATCTAAAATAAAAGAAAATTATAATAATTTAAGCTTTTCATTGCTAATACAATTTAAGTGACTCTAACTAGAAATGAGATTAAAATAAGACTTAATAAGAGTGTTTTATAAAAACATCTTAATATATAAAATACAAAAAAGTATTAAAAAATTTAGAATTCTTATTTAAAAAACCAAAGTCGTCTTTAATAAACCTTAACAATTTTACACAACAGCAATCTAAGGTCGCTAAATTATTTCTTCTTGAAAGCTGCCGGTACAACTTGTGTTAAAAATATTTTTAAAAATAACTCGACAAAAACTTAAAGGCAAACAAAAGTTTAGTGGAAGAAAAACATAAAAGTGGTTTGGCCAAATGCACTTAGATATAAGTGCATTTTTAATATAAAACATACTAACAGATTAACGCTGTAAAAAACATACTAACCTGTAAACTTCCTGATTTCCGAGGACCCATAAGGTAATAGCTATTTGTTTATCGGGAGACATTTTTTCAGCACCCCGGTCACGGTGAAGACGTCCTCCAAGGCTTTGCACCAATCTTTCATACGTAGTTTTTTCTAGTCGAAAATGTGATTTGAAATCTATTTAAACAATAATGAAGTTCATTACATTTAATATAATACAAAAACACCTTTACAAAATTAAAACAGTAAATTGTATTGTAGCAAAACCTTTACCTGTTAAAGAATATGTCAATACAATATTTTCAAAAAAATCTGGAATCTTAGGGTGAAATTCCCGTTGAGGCAGAAGATAATCTTCATCATCATCTGATGGATGATCAAAAAATAAGTCCCACATTCCTTGTATATCCATGTCTTGTCTGAAAATATTTAATAATAATGCAATATAAAGTATGAAGAAAATAATCCAACATTTTGTTCATAAATGTTAATAGATTTGTATATAGCTTTAAGTAAACTGCACAAACAAAAATTTTTCTTATTGTGTTGACAGTATATATTAATTTACTATGTACTTGCATTACAAATTAAAAAAAATTATTGTAAACATTAATGTTAGTGTCACATTAGTGAAATATTCATGCATAATATTTATACATAAATTTTATATTAGGTTTTGAAACAATACCGTTATGATAGAAACTTGATAGACAAGTCGTTTTCCAAGCTTGCTTATTTGATGGACTAGAAGATTTTGTACACGTAGTTATTTCTGCCAGCATTTGCCTTGTTATCAGTCCACTGAACTCTGTATAATTCACTGTAATTACAAAAATTAGTTACTATATACTTGAACAAATTGTAATAATTGACTTATAATACCAACATCATTCACTTCTCTCACTGAACTTAATTTATCTGTAGCTATTTCTCAACAAAGCAGACCTATAAAAATCAGATTTTCAAAATATATATTATATGTAAATTTTACTGCTACAAAAATAGAAACTAATCTGAACTAATAAAAATCTAACAGAATTCAACAAAGTATGATATGAAATTGACAGCAAAAGCTAAAATCAGTTCTTTCATGACTGCTTATGTTTATAAGTACGTTTAAATAAAATAACATTTATTTATAACATTTATTGAGAATCGATGTCTAATTAAAATTTTATATTACACTTTGAAATAATACAGTTATGATAGAAACTTGATAGACAAGTGAATAAAAAAAATGTTTGTAAATAAGATAACCTCTTTGGCATTACTTTAAACAATACGTTAAAAATACATGATTGTGTTACATAATTATAATTTTAATGAAGTGAATATCATACATTACAATTAAAAACAGATTATTTTTAATTGTAATAATCAAATAATTTATATCGTATTTTTTAGGTTACCTGCTACAAACTCACGGAACTCGCAACTCGCAACTTGCCCGTTGATTTGGCTTTACCAGACATCATTGAGTTGTCACGAAGCATGATGGTGGTAGATGGCTGTGATTATCGTATATTTCGGTCCTAGGGGAAATTACCCGGATAGCCATTATCGTAAACACCCAGTGTCTGTCTGTAGTCGAATGGGGGGGACTGTAGGTGGGGGAAAACATATGGAGCGGAGTTTCATGGCGGGAGCGCAGCGCGCGAGTTACAAACAGATGCTGGAAGTTTTGCAAAATGACATAATTAGTCGGCATATTTTGTTAGTTGGATTCTTTATTCGAAGATATCTTTGCAACGAGGGCCCTCACTTGAAGAGATCGCAAGGCGTAGCCTTGAGGCTCATCTGGAAGTGAGAGGACAAAAAATGATTATATGATTTGTTAACTGTTACATATGTATAAGCCCTAAAATGTATGTGAGCGAGTAAGCGTGAGATGGCGTTGCTAGAGTAACGGACGGAAGTATTAAGGTGATCCTAGCCGGTTTTTTTCGGTTTTTTTCTTAGCATTAATCTTTTAATTGGCTTTATAAAAATGCAAAATTCTTGTCTAGAATTAAAGTACGCATCAAAATCTAGGTCATGGTGGTCGAATTTATATGTGGTGGTCGTCACGTATAACAAAAAATATTAATTTTTTTTCGTTTTTGACATAAATTCGACCACCATGACCTAGATTTTGATGCGTACTTTAATTCTAGACAAGAATTTTGCATTTCTATAAAGCCAATTAAAAGATTAGTGCTAAGAAAAAAACCGAAAAAAACCGGCTAGGATCACGGCTTTAGGATCACCTTAAGGGTGGAGCAACAAAATCGAATATCACGGCTTCGAGGATCACGGCTTTAGGATCACCTTAACACACGAGACAGCGAGCAGTGAACGTCCGAATAAAGAACGAGTATTCAATTACGTATAGTGTTGTTAATAAGTTACCCCGGCCATCCCAAGTATAACATTAACGTAAACTCATTTTATTTTTAATAGCATAATGTACATACAGCATAAGGGTTCAGTCACAATGAGAGGAATAAGGAATAAGATAAAGGAATAAGGAATAAGGGAATGTCGCATCTTACTTCAGTACACGTACATTAAAGTGAGATGCAACATGCCTTATTCCTAATTCCTTTATCTTATTCCTTATTCCTCTCATTGTGACTGAGCCTTAATATATGTACCAAACGTAGCAGCGCCTTCGTCAATCAGACTAGGGATTTTAGGCTGTATGCAAAAAGGTCTTGTTAGCCACATTGCGGAACGTGCATCATTAACCAATGAGGCTGGTGCTAGTTAGGCTTTTTGCAAAAAGTCTAAAGTGTGTCAGCCTTATTGAGAACTAATGAATGCTTTCGCAAAAAGGCGGCTTTTTACAAACAGGCTAGCCTTTTTGCAAAAAGGCTGATTTCGCAAAAGGGCTGCGACATATACATATATGGGACAATCCACGTCACTTTTACTCCCCTCTGTCCAAAATTGGTATGGACGGATTTTAATGACTAAGGGCTCAGTCACAATGAGAGGAATAAGGAATAAGATAAAGGAATAAGAGAATGTCGCATCTCACTTCAGTACACGTACATTAAAGTGAGATGCAATATGCCTTATTCCTAATTCCTTTATCTTTATTCCTTATTCTTCTCATTGTGACTGAGCCTTAAGGGCGGAAAATGTTTGTCTTGAAAAGAGCTTTCGAAAGGCGTGTGGCATATATGCGCAATTCAACATGGCGTCATAGTTATGGCTGCTTAAAGGGATAAATTCAAAATTTCAGATTCAACATGACGCCATGTTGAATTGCGCATATATGCCACACGCCTTTCGAAAGCTCTTTTCAAGACGAACATTTTCCACGCGCCCTTATGCCCGCGCGGTTTCTTCACTGTTGGATAACTTTATCCTTAGGTTAAATTCACTCTTTCTAAGAGTTAGGTTAGAAAGAGATGAAGAGTGAGTTTATCCTAAAAGGATAAAGTTATCCGACGGTGAAGAAACCGGGCAGTCATTAAAATTTGTCCATACCAATTTTGGACAGAGCGGGGGTAAAAGTGAGCTCTGGTAACTTAGCCGGTCAACTTCGACTTTATTAATTTTCATATTTTTTTATCGTTTGTTGGTCGTTTGTTGGTGATTGTTGGCCTAATTACAACGTTTGTTGGTTCTTAATTTTTTTTTAATTTAAAAAGAAAAATTAGCATTAAGTTAGCCGGAAAAATTTTATTTTTAATTTCAAAAAAGCCTAATTGATGCGTAATCGTTTGCTGATAATTGTTGGTCTAATTTTAGCGTTTGTTGGTTTATTATTAGTCTTAAAAACGAAAAAAAAACGAAAAATTATCTCACATATTAAAGTAATCAAAGATTGGTTTATTTGCCTATGACTTAAGCTTTATTTCTATCAATTTAAGGCTAACATCTATAAAACTGCCATATGAATACGGGCCTTAACATCGGCAGAAAATCGCGAAAAGATCAAGAAACATGGTGGTTCGTCCCCCCCCCCCCCCGCACCCACCCCGCCAGTAGGCTGCGTGGACCTCGCTTTACAACATAAAGTACATGCTAAGTTGTAAAACGAAATTATAAAGCACATGCATGGAGGGGTGCAAGGAGACTTAAGGTGGAAGCACATAAAATTGCAGGAGCCATAAAGCAGAAAGCAGAAGCCATATGCGCATGCGCTATGGTATCTGTAGAGCTCTACAAATACCATAGCGCATGCGCATATGGCTTCTGCATTCTGCTCAAGGTTCCTGCAATTTTATGTGCTTCCACCTTTACATGAGTGAGCGCACGTGAACAGAAAGGCTTTTCTCCCCTGCACCCTCCCCCATGCATATACTTTATAATTTCGTTTTACAACTTAGCATGTACTTTATGTTGTAAAGCGAGGTCCACGCAGCCTACCGGCGGGGTGGGTGCGGGGGAGGGGGGCCGAAGGCCCCCCCCTCGCACCCCCTCGTTGTGTGTGTGTGTGTGTGTGTGTGTGCTTCCCACGAACCACCATGTTTCTTTATCTTTTCGTGATTTTCTGCCGATGTTAAGGCCCGTATTCATATGGCAGTTTTATAGATGTTAGCCTTAAATTGATAGAAATAAAGCTTAAGTCGTAGGCAAATAAACCAATCTTCGATTACTTTAATATGTGAGATAATTTTTCGTTTTTTTTTCGTTTTTAAGACTAATAATAAACCAACAAACGCTAAAATTAGACCAACAATCATCAGCAAACGATTACGCATCGATTAGGCTTTTTTGAAATTAAAAATAAAAATTTTTTGGCTAACTTATTAATGCTAATTTTTCTTTTTAAATTTAAAAAAAAATTAAGAACCAACAAACGTTGTAATTAGGCCAACAATCACCAACAAACGACCAACGAACAATAAAAAAATATGAAAATTAATAAAGTCGAAGTTGACCGGCTAAGTTACCGGAGCCGTAAAAGTGACGTGGATTGTCCCATATATGTATATATATATATATATATATTGTGTGTGTATACATAGACACATATACTAGTATCAAGAACCGCAACTCAAGTTCCTTGTAGAACCCTAGAGAACTAGCAGCGACCGGTAGAGACTGCCGTGTGCTTGTTAGAACTCTCCGCTCCGCTCCGCGCGTAGCCTAGTAGCTCTTGTTGCAAATATCTCAAATAATATGAGATATTTCAAAAAATTCATAAGAACATTTTTTGTAGATATGTGTCTGCTCTACAACTTTGATCTCTACAAAAATTTCAAATTTATCGTATTTGTGGAGAAAAACGAATTTGTTCATAAATTGTTAATAAAAAACATACTTAGGGATAGCGGAAAATGGCGGAATTTGAATATGTTGTTCAGTATATTTTTCTGAACACAATGACGTAATAAAACCTTGTGTTGCAATTTTTTCTAGGTACCCCCCCTTTTTTCCGTATTTTGACTGGACTATAAAAGGCGTAAGACGCTACGGCAATGTTCGTGCCCTGGCCCTAACGTCAATCCTTGTGCGTTGACTTTCGACACCGGCTTATGACTTACGACAGTCGTAAACGGTTACGACAATCTTTGTGCTCTGGCCCATAGCGTAACGTAACGTGGGTCAACGCACAAGAAACGTATCGGTTACGGCGTTATACGTTTCTTGTGCGTTGACCCACGTTACGTTACGCTACATTACCATATGAGAATCTTTAGTCTTGCGGAGGCTCTAAGGCTGATGGCAGAGAACGACACGTGTTAGAGCCACCGCACAAGACTCTCGTATGGTCACGTAGCGTAACATAACGTGAGCCAACGCACGAGAAACGTATTGGTTACGGCCGTTACGGCGTTATACGTTTCTTTAGAAAATCGAAAAAACAAATTTTTGATCTTCTCTTAGCCCCCCCATTTTGACTGTGGTAGTTTTTTTTTTTTTTAATCGATTGGCGATTGATTGGCAATGTTATTTGGTACCGCATTGAAACCTTTTGGTAGTTTCGCGTTTTAAAAAGAAAGAATTAATTGTCAACAAATTTTTAACCTTCTTTAGCGCCTACACTTTGACTGTTGGAAATTTTAAATTCTTTTTTTATCAATCGTTTAGTGGTTGATTGGTAATGTTAAGAGCTGTAAGTTATTGAAAATTTTATTTTAACATTCCAGTTATGTATAGTGACGATTGCACACATTCACTAATGCTGCGTTCCCACTACACGCGACGCAAGATCTTGTCGGAAATGACGTCATAAAATGAAACGTTTTGATTGGATAACTCATGACGCGGCGTCGTGACGCGACGCGTGTAGTGGGAACGCAGCATTAGTGAATGTGTGCAATCGTCACTATACATAACTGAAATGTTAAAATAAAATTTTCAATAACTTACAGCTCTTAACATTACCAATCAACCACTAAACGATTGGTAAAAAAAGAATTTAAAATTCCCAACAGTCAAAGTGTAGGCGCTAAAGAAGGTTAAAAATTTGTTGACAATTAATTCTTTCTTTTTAAAACGCGAAACTACCAAAAGGTTTCAATGCGGTACCAAACATTGCCAATCAATCGCCAATCGATTAAAAAAAAAAAAACTACCACAGTCAAAGTGGGGGGGCTAAGAGAAGATCAAAAATTTGTTTTTTCGATTTTCTAAAGAAACGCGCAACCACCAAAAGTTTTTAATGCGGTACCAAGCATTGCCAATCAATCGCCAATCGATTAAAAAAAAAAAACTACCACAGTCAAAGTGGGGGGGCTAAAAGATCAAAAATTTGTTTTTGATTTCCTAGAAAAACGAGAAACTACCAAACGTTTTGAATACGGTACCAAATACTACCAATCAACCACCAAACGATTGGTAAAAAAAAATATATCAATAATCCACTTGGGGGGGCTAAATTTGTTTAGGTCTCATTCACGGCCTCGATTGAGAAATCTCTCGCGCGTGCGGAATCGGCCATCCGTCGCACAGATGACGCGTGCGCAATGGGCCACTTTCCACGCACTTTGTAATATAAAGGGTGTGTAACACGTGCGGGTTGAGAATTGGACTCGCCTTCGGCTCGTGCGTCCACTCCGCACCCGTGTCCAATTCTCAACTTCCCGCACTTGTTACACAAATAACTATTCTCTGCCTTGCTTTACGTCTACGATTACGATAGACGTAAGAACCTACATTTCGTTCTCTGCCATCAGTCTTAGGAACTCTAGGATAAATTATAGGTGGATGTGTATGAATTTCATCGATAGCAGACGCGTAGGATGAGATAATTACATTTAATATCCCAATTCTTATACATCGACGTCAATATAAGAAATACGATTTCATTCGTTTTACTCGATCCGATTGCTAATTAGCAAACAACCGCTCTCCTAGTGATCAATTGACAATTAATTAGCGCTTTCCTTCATAGTGTAGTCGTCTACAAAGTTAGATATCGATCACAGCCTATCCAAGACTTTGCCACACATCATTCTCTCGTCGTGTTAAGCACAGAGATAGATACCTAGGTAACCTCGAAGGATTCCATTCCCTTACATTTCTCACAAAAGAAATAGAATCTTCGTATTTGGAAATCTTGATCTCGAGTTACTTAAGGTATATAATACAACCTCGCATGCGTGCGCATATACTGACTCTCTGCCATTTTTTCTCCATCAGCTATACCAGCTATAGTGTTTGTTCGTACAAATTATTAATCTAGCAATAAATATATTAGATCGCTTAGAACAATCTAGACGCATTAGTCCATGTGCCATATGTATGCAATATAAATTATGAATACAACAAGCGCGTCGTATGGATTAATCGCATTCTTTCATTTTTTTTTTCCTGCTCGACTCTTCTCGTAGATTTTTCTCTTTAATTCACTGCGGCTGTCGCAACGGATGGTTGCGTTTTCTGATGTGTTGCCTGTAGTAGGCTGTCACAGCAGGAGTCTTTCGTACTGGGTGGCAAC
This sequence comes from Temnothorax longispinosus, assembly GCF_030848805.1. Lineage (NCBI taxonomy): Eukaryota > Metazoa > Arthropoda > Insecta > Hymenoptera > Formicidae > Temnothorax > Temnothorax longispinosus. Next base: position 10,624,811 of record NC_092364.1, read on the forward strand.
TTCCTCGACCTCTGACATGTCACTGATTGTTGTAGAGTCGCCGTTTCGAAAGATTCCGCTTCATTTTCTGTTTTAATGTTCTGGTGTCGAGCATTACACTGACAGGAGCTTGTATGATGGTGGTGCACCCGCGCGTAACAGTCGCTACACACTCTTACAGGATTGTAGAGTTGTTCGCTAGGCAAAGGGGTAGAGTTCTCGGAGCAATCGGCACAAAAAATCTTGCCACAGCATCTATATATAATACAAAATATATAATACGAAAAATAAGTCTAAGAATTATACAGTTAAACAAGAGAATAATCTTTCTTTTTCATAATGCTGAATACGATTTGTATTCAAAAGTATGATGTAATAATTCTGAACAATTTAAAAAAAATCAAGATTGTAAAAAAGGAATATTTGAAAGTAATTTACTGTAATTGTGACTATTATGATATCGAAAACGTTTTATTTATTGTTTTCTCAAAACTAAATAAATTATTTAAATTTTCAACTTTCTAAAAGACATTTGCAAAAATTAATATTAAAAAGATTTCTGTGACGGGAAGATTATTAAACCAAAGATCACAGACATTTGTATCAAATATTGAAGCAGCTATATATTCACTAATGTTAGATTCGTGTCCAGCAATCAGAAATATTTTGTACATTTTGCAAACATTCAAGGTTTTTTTAGTTTTGACATCTACCATATTATTTATTATACTGTTTTTAATTTGAAATAAAAATATTATATAACTGGCAAACTCTTAATTTAAATAAACAATTAAAAATGTAGATTGTCCGTGATGTATCTCACAATTCTTCTGCAATGTAATAGACTCAATATTTTAGTTATATAAATGCTATTAAATTTAAATTTTCATAGCTAGTTCAGTCTTTTAACGACTGACAATTTTTACAAGTCTTTGTTTTAAATTTGACTAATATGTCATATACCGTAGTTATAGTTACAATTTTAATTTTAAATTTTTCAAAATTGTAATACGTTGAAATTGTATTTAATATAAAAAAAACTACATTGAATGATTATTTTCTTTGTGGAATATAAAAAATTCTTTTATTAAATTGCGGTTTTTTTCCATCATTGTGTACGTGAACGAGTCTTCCTATTATTAGTGGCAGCTCTACTAACAACTACTGTTTTATCATGCAAAATGCATACCTGCAGTGATGCTTACGTCTACCGAGCCAGAACTCTGTGTTACATCCCATGCATCGAGTCACGGCATGATCGGGCACCCATAATGTAGGTGCAGGACCTAATTCCTCCACAGCTTCCCAGGACATGTCCGACGGTAATGATTCTCCATGTTCACCGGCGCTACCCACCGAATCAGGTAATGAACCCTGTAAATCATCGCGTACATTATTTTTATTTTATTTTTATTACATCATCGATCGCATACACACGTAAAAACATAAGATAAACTCAACCAAAGGACTCTACTTACAATGTCATCGATACGATCGGTATCTGTGTTATGATTGCAAACTTGCTTAATTAGTGCCAATCTCGTCGTGTGTAACTCCTTTCTTAAGGCTTCCTCCTTGAGCTAGAAGAGTAATTCGAAATTAAATAATTATATGGCAAAGGTTTTTAAAAGATTTTTGGAAACAGGATCATCTCTACTGTACATGATATATCGCCAGATACTTTCGAGGAATATGCCAGAAGTGTGTAAAATACCAATAATTGCTGCTTTAAGTACCTTATGCTCTACGATAATTTGTTGTACTCGCATTTGGACATCGCAACATATGACAGGAAGACCGTCAACGTCATCCAACCAGTCAGGATTTTCTAGCACAACGTCCTGATGGGTCGGAGAAGCTGGACATATGCTACTGGGAGTTCTTGATATCAATGGGACGCTGGTATCACTCACGTCACTACCCTCATTGCGATTACACGAAGAACAAACAACCTGTGTACTAGTAGTGCCAGTTTCAATCCATGGTGAAACAATATCGTGTGAAGAACTTGTTTGTGGTCTACAAATTTCAACAAACTTTATAGATGCTTAAAGTTCATTTAAATATCATTGTAAAGATATAAAAAAACTGCGCACTTACGCTTCTTTCTCTCCATTTACCACTGGAACAACGGAATCGTTATTAGGTATTAAAGTATCAGTAGAACTATCTACCGAAGGATTAGCGGGCGAATCGCTGGATGTTTGATTAACAGTATCTCGTTTTGCCCCGATATCAGTCTCTGACAAGTTCTCGTTTGCGGCTTCATTTTTGTTATCGTCTATGTTCTTCACACTCTTTTGATCCACCTCAGTCTGAAGTGCCAGAGAGTCAAATTTCCTGCGACAGAAACGTACAAGAAAAATTTACAAACGTGTCGGCTTATCGATTTGAACTGTATCGTCGATCGCGTACTTTTCCATAGAAATACTTGGATCGCTACGTCTTCGGTGCAGATATGCTGCATGATCGGGGGCGTGCATAAGATCACCGTACGACCTCGTCTTCGTCATTTGTCCCTGCGGCTCTTCACTCTCGCCACCTTCGATGTCTATCACTGTCATTCTTTGTTTATCGTCTCTCATACCGAGTGATGATTCCATGGAGCCTAAATACACCTCGGACCATAGAACAAGATCGCGTACGTTACAACTTGGCCATAATACCTAAAGCAAAATAATTAAAATTAGGATTGTTTGAAAAACCGTTTTGTCATTATGTGGAATTGTATCAATCATGTGATACTTTGCGACGCACTTGATTCTTTAATGGCGAATACAGATGATTCACAAACGCAGTTGAGTTGAGGAAACGCCAAACTGAAAACGTACGCTCGCGTATTCTCAACTGTAGCCTCTCCTGCCTGGTATTACACAGGAATGTACCGAACAATTGCGAGTACGTATGTTGAGCCAATTTCACCTAAAACATTAATATTGCAGATCGCTTAGAAATGATTTCTTCGATAATACATATCTTCTCTCATGACTGTTTATATATTTACTAGATATGCTGATGACATTTGAAAACTACATTGAAATTGCAGGATTAACTGATGGACACAGTCAAGCCACTGAAGAAATACTGGACAGCGTTCGTTGGGATCATCGCAGCCAATCATTTGACCACATCGATCCGCGAACTTGTGTCCAAAGTCTAACCATTCTCTCTCAACTAAGACTTGAAATCCCTAGAATAAAACAATAAATGTAAAATCAGAATAGTATAAAATTGTGTATAGAGCAGTACTCAAATCACTTGGTCATCTATTATCCTTAAAAGGTATTGTATACCTCCATAGTACGATAATATGGATCGAGTAATATTTGGGCTAATGCAACAATTTGGGGAGTTCTGTCCCAGCCGTCGCTACAGTGCACTAATACTGGTCGACCGTCCCTCTCAATCGCGGAAGCCACAGTGACCGCTGCCCGCAGTAAACCCGACATATGCTGCAACCATCGCGTCCCTTCCAGCAAACTTAACCAGCTGTAAAATTAAGTTATATAAAAAATTTAAGATAATTAAGAAATCCAAGAATAAACGACATATAAATTTGAAGTCTAAGAATAAACTCACTTTGGTTGATCCGCGTCCGATGCGCAAAGCTGTCGCACGGCATGAAAACTCTTCCGTATTGAATGGATATTCGGCAAATTCATAAATTGTATGTCACAGCTCGGATAATACTCGGGACACTCGCAACCACCGCCGCGTGCCCGATTTGCCACGGCGGTTGTGTACGATCTGGCATCGACAATTAAAACTTTCTATAAAGCAAAAATTATTTATGTGAAACATGAGATATAATTGTATACCTAAACTATATATACCTATATCTAATTCTTTTTCTTTTTTTTTTCTTTTTATTTAATTTCTTATTAAGACTCCTATTTTTTGCTGTGATATGAAAAACATTTTTTCTTGCACTATACAAATTAACCTTAATCCCTCCAACGTTCCGCCATTTAAGGTGATCCTAAGGCCGTGATTCTAGCCGGTTTTTTTCAGTTTTTTTCTTAGCACTAATCTTTTAATTGGCTTTATAGAAATGCAAAATTCTTGTTTAGAATTAAAGTACGCATCAAAATCTAGGTCATGGTGGTCGAATTTATATGTGGTGGTCACGTATAACAAAAAATATTAATTTTTTTTCGTTTTCGATATAAATTCGACCACCATGACCTAGATTTTGATGCGTACTTTAATTCTAGACAAGAATTTTGCATTTCTATAAAGCCAATTAAAAGATTAGTGCTAAGAAAAAAACTGAAAAAAACCGGCTAGGTGATCCTAAAGCCGTGATCCTAACCGGTTTTTTTCTTAGCACTAATCTTTTAATTGGCTTTATAGAAATACAAAATTCTTGTCTAGAATTAAAGTACGCATCAAAATCTAGGTCATGGTGGTCGAATTTATATCGAAAACGAAAAAAAATTAATATTTTTTGTTATACGTGACGACCACCACATACAAATTCGACCACCATGACCTAGATTTTGATGCGTACTTTAATTCTAAACAAGAATTTTGCATTTCTATAAAGCCAACATTAGGGCTCTGAAATTTCTACCTGATGTTCCCTACTATAACAACTTTTTTAGAGGTAGGGGGGATTATCCCACGGCCGTTGGTTTTCCGAAACAAAACGACGTTAGAAACGCATGGGACACGAAAGTGACTGGTTGGAGGGATTAGGGTTAATTTTGTCACATGTCAGTACACATGTTTTATAGTGTAGAAAATATACTGAAAACTCGAAGATTTCTATGATTTATAAATCAATTAATCGCTGTAAATATCGATCAATTATTGTAAGATCCATTTTCACTGAAAATGTAAGATATTGAATTGTGCACTTATTAATGCAGAATAATAAAAAGGTGAGTTTTCAGGTATATTGTATTATTAGCTCTCGCGCTATATCAAATATAAGCAGTGAAGAAAAAAGCCGCGAAAGTTTTAATCAAATTGACTGATTACAATCCCCTTACTTTGGCAGCACTCGGCATATTATCACCGGAATCGTCGGAATATATAATAGGCGAATCTACTATCGTAGATTCGCCTTTATCATAGCTACACGCATCCGCGAGAGCTTTTAGAAGATCTTCGTCCTCAGAACTTCTCCAACCGAGCCAACCAACTTCCGGTTGACTACTGCGAGCTATCACAGCGCCGTTATTTACGTGTCTTAAAAAATATATTTGTAATAATAAAATAGATGACACTTATTATAAATACTACTATATAAAATATATAAAATAAAGACTATACCTCCAGACAATAGCTGGAATTCGTCTGGAACTTCGAAATTTGGCAACAAATTCGAGAGTTTCATCGGAAATGCAAGCGGGAACTAGAAGCTGTGGTGGATAGGATGGACACATCCGATAATCCTTATTTATTTGACTTATGCGCCATGTGCCATGCAAATTAAATTTTAATCGCTCGACCTAGGATATAATTTTGTGGAGTAAAAATTTAGAGTAAAAATTTCTACAAACAGCCACAATTACAAACATTTAAGAGGCGTACTGACCTCTGAATTAAAAGTAGTTATATAAGAACTATTATCTTTCCCGAGCCTAGGATAATCTTTGCCTTCTTCCATAGACCAAGCATAGTATGCGAACGCAAATATATCTTCTATACTTTTTCGCGGATAGGTCACTTTGTGCAATCGTTTAAACCACTCCAAACAGTGTTCATTTGTAGTAAATGCACAACTGAAATATCAGCATTTATCAATATTTTGGTATCTTTTTCATAAAAGTAACTATATATATATATATATATTTTTTTTTATACGCCATGTTTAATAAATTTAAAAGAGAAAAATGCGACAACTCTCATACTCATATATGGATGTAAAAAATGACAGTATATCATAAATACCTCAAGGAACGTGCGTCTTTGCATCCAATGTGCAAATAAAATATCTCCTTGACCTCCAATTGCTCGATGAGACCAAGAGGTATATTGTAACACGTTTGACTTAATTGTAGATAAAGTCTATAATTTGAAAGTGCCAAAACACCATCCGTTGTCCGTCCCAATGCCACAACCGATTCTCCGCTCAGTGGTGTAAATGGAATCGTTAACGTTTCATCCTCGCATTCAAAGTGTATGTGCTTAGGAAACAACTCTGAGGCATGTAGATGACATATGGACTGCAAACTGGTAGGTTCTTCTGAACTCTCCATCTCTTCGTTCTATAATTAAGATATATAGTAAGATATATAAGATATATCCTTAATATTTACGGTTAACTGTACTGTTAATTTAATTATATGTATGCGACATTTAAGATCTAAGATCTCAAAGCAGGTAAAAAATATTGACGGTTGTCTTATCTCTATCATTGTATTGTTCTTTATATCAGTAATACAATTCAAATAATACAAACTTACTTAACACAAACTCAGTGACTATTTGGTATGCCAAGCAAGTGCCCTGGCTCCTGTAACATATTGATAACTTGTAATAACATGTATACTTTGCCTCCAAACAGGCCTAACAATAGGCCTGTTCTTTTTAGCTGAACTTGGAGCTTAGCTTTTCATGTTGGAAAAAAAAAGAAAAAAAGAAACTGTGCAAGAAGTTCAACTAAATAGAACACACCTATTTATATATAAACTATATTATATATAGTTCGATATTATTACCAATGTACCTTCTTTCCTATCTATGTGTACGTTAAGCCCATTTATTTCAGCTATATTTTATATGTCTGTCTATCGCTAAAGTTTAAATATGCATAAGTTATATATTAAATGGGTGTTGTTCATTTAGTGACACAAGCCAACATAAGTATCGTTCTGTTTTTTGTTACTTATTGAATGCCAAGAAAAATAGAACGTTTGTATAAAGTGTCACTAAATGGAAAGCCAATATAGAACATTTAAGTATATAACAAATTCATCAATTTTATAATTAGATTAAATTTTTTTCATCAGAAATCGCTTCATCAGAAATTCCCTTTTTGACATGTCATTCTTTATTTTACACTTCCTATAATTGCCAAAGGCTTCTTAATCGTAGTGTTATCATGCATGTAGGAAAAGTAGATTGAAGTCCATGAGTCAAGGGGATCCTGCAGTGACTGGCGAACTTCCTCGATGTCGATAATAGGCTTGTTCGCGTTGCTAAGAGGCTTGTTCGCGTTGCTTGAAATCCCCAAACATTTTTGCACTTGAAATAAGATAAATATATATTCGGTCGTTGAAGAGAGAGAAAGCGAAGATGCTGAGTGCAAAAAGTGCAAGCAACGCGAACAGACTGAATGTCAACCTTTCTAATTTTGTTTTCCCTATATCTGTCTTTGTCTAACGAAATGACATCTGTCCTTTTTTCGATTGCTCGCCATCTCTCGCAAGATCCGGCAACTACTGTTGCTGCTCTTCTTGTCATTCTGCATCCGTATTTGCATTACTAAAATAATTTTTCGATGGATCTTTTTTTTGTACGCATTGAATCTTACTTCTACTTGCACGATATTATTTCTACATGTCTTCCCAAGGGCAGATGATAAACATTATGTATGTATAAACTGCAGAATTTTTGTTTTAAGTAAATATTGTCGTCAGGTGACAGCTGTGTATGTGCCCAAATAAGTAATATTTTTAATTTTTTGATGTTTTTGATATAAAATCGCGTTTGCTACCCTAGATTTTTGTGCGTACTTTAATTCTGTAAAAGATTTTTGCAATTCTATAAAGCCAATTAAAAGATCCATCGAAAAACGATAATGTCGGTAAATCATACGGCTGCAGGATCCCCTTAAATACCTAGTTAATTACCGCCAATTTCAGCTGACTTTTTTTCCACATCATCACATAGAGTTTGTTTCCTATTACTGCACTGACTGCACTAGTTCAATAACTGTATGTATGTACATACACTAAAGTAACTAAAGCGGGGAGCACACACTTCTGCACAATGCATAATGCGTAAGCATAAGAAAATTGATTGGTCTATTTCCTTATGCACATGTGTATGGACCAATCAATTTTCTTATGCTTACGCATTATGCGTTGTGCAGAAGTGTGTGCTCCCCGCTTTAAAGCATGAAAGTCTTATGTACAACGTATGTGCATACGTTTTTCGGTTCAATGTACACTTCTCAAACTAGTGCAGTCAGTGTAGCAATAGAAAAACAGACCCATAGGTGGAACCATTCGTAATTTAGAAAACACAGTAACTATTGTCTACAAAATTCGAACATAATAACTATTTTTAAACAGGAAATGCAGCTGAATAAGTGTCCTACATATTTGCTCTTTCAATTTTTACGCTTGTATTTTTACTGCTTTCGTCTATTCTTTTTTCTTATTTTTCGATACTTATATATATATATATATATATATATATATATATATATACGTTTCTTGTGGAAAACTATGTAACTTAATGTAGTAAAGATAAAAAACCTATTATCTTTTCTTATCACAAATCTACATTGGTTGGCGGGACACCGCAACATCGCGTTGTAACGCGACGTGATACAACGTTAGACACACGTCACGGCCACGCTACATTGCATTCTACTCCGCATCTCCGCGATGCCTGCCTGCTTCGTCTGGCCTTTCGCTCTTATCATTATGCAGCCGAAAGATAGAAAGATAGAGAAAGAGAGAGAGAAAGAGAAAGAGAAAGAGAGAGAGAGAGAGAGAGAGAGAGAGAGAGAGAGAGAGAGAGAGAGAGAGAGAGAGAGAGAGAGAGAGAGAGAGAGAGAGAGAGAGAGAGAGAGAGTGCATAATCATTTACGATATTGTACGAGCACAAGCGTAGACTCGCGTCTTACCTACTCACTTCTAAATTGTGATATCCCACACGATGGACAACATACGTCGGCTGTATCTCCAAGGTGTATGTGTATATTTATATATATATATATATATATATATATATATGTATCTTTCTCTTTTTCTATCTCCCTCCACAGTCTATATTCTCTCACGCGAAATCCATGAACTGAATGTTGCGGGACGCCACGTACTAACGACGCTGCCCCGCGACGCGGAGCATCGCCTTCACGGGCACCACTGCGACGATGAAATGTCAGGAACACGGATGTGTACTACAGGCATATGTTGAATGGCAGCGAGCACTTGGTAGAAGTGGTGGCGACGGCGACGATCAGTTCTCAATGTTCTCATTACGGCGCGGCGGCTGGCTCATAGCAGCACGCGCGGCGCGCGGTCCGTGTCGTCTCGCTATCGAAAGTCGAAAGCCGAAACGTTCGTATGTAATGTATGTATATTTGCGAGACAAGCGCGCAATTTCGTTGCGTTACATATAACCGAGTTGCGATAACGCACAACGATATCGATACCTTCCAATCTAAATCGACTGAATCTTCAGAGTTGAATCTTCGAGTTCGAAGCTCGGTCGCGATCACACACGATCACAGACTGCTACGTTCCGATATTCACTGTCAGTACTGAAAAACTATAATTGTACGTCACGTAAACTATAGATTTTCAGTACTTGCAGTGAATATCGGAACACACACAGCCAATACACACCATCAATGGGTGCATCCAGAAGCACGACCACTCACTGAGCTAAGTAGTAATTAAGTGTGATTGGTTGGATCCAAAGAAAAGAACCAATCACATTCAATTGCTACTTAACGGCTCAAGCTGGATGCACAATGAAAAACACAGGCAACAACATGAAGAATAGAGGCAATAGGAACAGAATTTCCAACGCGTTGGATTTCTATTCTCTATTGCCTGTACATACCTATCCAATCGCAGCTAAAATCAAATCACTGTATTGGTCAGATACAAGCAACAGAGAATAGAAATCCAACGCGTCGGAAATTCTGTTCCTATTGCCTGTGTTTTTCATTGTGCATCTAGTTTCAGGCTGCGTTCCGATATTCACTGTCAGACTGAAAATCTATAGTGTATGTACATACGTTACGTAAACTATAGATGAATATCGGAACGCAGCTTCAGAGAGCGATTATTCTGGATTAGATTTCTATTTACCGCAGGGTATATAAATTGTGGAATATTAATCTTAAAATATTTCAAGGACCCTATTCTGGATGCATCCAATAGGGGCATTCAGGAGCGCAACCGCTCACTGTCGCTAAGTAGCATGGTGTTAGAAGACGGGTGTGTAAAGCGGGGAGCACACACTTCTGCACAACGCATAATGCGTAAGCATAAGAAAATTGATTGGTCCATACATACACATGTGCATAAGGAAATAGACCAATCAATTTTCTTTAACGCATTATGCGTTGTGCAGAAGTGTGTGCTCTCCGCTTAACATTGCGCATAATGACGGCCGGAGAATACGACAGCCAATCAAATGTTTATCCAAAATGTGGCGCCACATTTAAATGCAGCATAAAGGTGGAAGCACATAAATTGCAGGAGCCATGAGCAGAATGCAGAAGCCATATGCGCATGCGCTATGGTATCTGTTAGAGCTCTTCAGATACCATAGCGCATGCGCGTATGGCTTCTGCATTCTGCTCATGGTTTCTGCAATTTTATGTGCTTCCACCTTTAGTCACAGTTTGTGACAAAAATGCAAACAAAAATAAAAAATTTGTAAATATAATACGAAACCTCACAAATTAATAAAAAAAATATAATACACTAATAATAAAAAAAAAACAATGTCTACATATTAATAAGTAAGGAAATAAAGATTAAATATTGCAAATGGAATTAGAAAACATTATTAATAAGGAAGTATACAGAAATAATTACTCGTATTGCAAACTGTAAGAACAATATTCCTGACACAATGTTATATATTTAAAATCGTCTTAAGTTTATTATAGAATGTTATAATAAAATAGCCTTTGCAGCATTTTAAGATAAGCTTTTCTGTAATCTGAAATTGAAGATTAAACTATGAGCACCGTTCTAAGTTGTAGAGACGTGTAATTGATTGTAATATAAAAGAAAGTGTAGGAGTGATATTATATTAATCCTAGACAGACTCACTGGGGTAATACGTTACCCCACGCGAAATTCAAATTCGCATTAAAAGATAAAGAATTTTACTTTATATACCCCAAGGGGCCTTAAAGGGCGTTTTGAAGGGACGTACCCAACCCTAACCTCCAATTCATCCTACTACCTTACTGTTTCCAATTCATCCTACTACCTTACTGTTTCCTCCTTTGGACAACGGTTTAACGTCTCTTCCGAAAGACGGAGCCCAGTTTTCTCCGCATCTGCACGGAGGGGCGCGGTTTTTTCGGAAAAAACTTTTCCATGATTCATGGCTCTAGTGGACTCGAACCTGGTTCCTCAGATTACGAGTCTGGCGCTCTACCACTAGACACCACACCGCCGCCCTTCAAATTCGCATTATTTCAGCCAAATTTTTGGTTCTTTGTTTTGTTTTTCGAAATTTTTTTACTGTTTTTTTTTTACTACCGCAAATTGATGACTACTATCGTCTTCCCTATTAAACAACAAACAAAATTATCTATTATAAAGTTTTCTAAGAACATTCTGGAAATATTATACACGCGGTACAAGTTTGGGGTAACGTATTACCCCAGTGAGTCATTCACGTATAATTTACGTATTATTTACGTATTACGTATTAACCCTCCGTAGTTACACCTATTTTTTCTCCCCAGCGCCAGAAGGGAGACGTGGGACGCCACACAACTCTCGATTATTCGTGAATCATTGCAAAAGGGCATCTTCTATTTTGATCATTTCTATGACCGTGCGGCCACTAAGCCGTGGTTCAACAAGGTTAGAGCGGAAAGATATTTTGTTACGTTGATAAATAGATTGAGAGCTAACCATTACAATCTTGGCTCATCCCTCAAGAGAAAAGGCTATATCGACAACGAGAGATGCGAATGTGGTTGCGAATGCGAGGATATACATCATGTGATTTGGAGATGCTGTAAATTCGATGAGTGGAGAGCTGTTATGGATAATGAATTGAGAGAAGCGGGTTATATGGAGGAAATAGATATCTTTCGTCTCATTCAAGCTGGAAATTGGAATGTTTTGTATATAATTTTTAAATTTATTAAGCATACGGGCAAAGTAATTTAGTGTGTTTGAGTAATCCTTAGGTTTAGACTATATGTGCCAATTGCCACGTGCACAAGGCACCTTTCTGTCCTCATCCGAGGACGCCAAAGGAAAAAACCCCCACCTATTTTTTCAAACAAGGAAGTCACTCTGGGTCATTTTGACCCGAGACGAACTTTGACCGTGCGCTATTTGACCATTTATCCATGCACCAATCGTGTTGAAAAAATTCTCGAATGCACTTGCGATATTGCTAAATTGATTGCTATAAAAAAAGAAGGGCCTCAGGAATTTTTAACATATAAAAAAATTCGCGAAAAATTTGTGTTAAAAAAAAAAAATTTTTTTTAACTACAGCTAGAGGGCGTCATGTCCGCCAATTTTCAAGTTACGCGCAAGATATTTACGACCAAAGTTGAGGCTCTGGTCAAATTGACCCGGTGTGACTACGGAGGGTTAACTTGTCTGATCTCGTTGAAATTGAAGTCACAAATCACCAATAGTTTTAATTTTTATCAAGAAAAGGAAATCGTTTCGACATGAATAAACAGCACATAATATATATATATATATAAATAAGAATATACAGCAAAAATAGCATTAATCACATAAAGTAATAATATGCCTAGAATTAATGTGTCAATTTAACTGTTCGTAAATGGATATATTTCTGAAAACAATATTCTTCAATCTACAAGGATTAATTTCACTCATAACGAAAAGGAAAATGAAAGAAGCAATATAACTAGTAAGCTCAATGAGTCGTCAGATATATCAGATGAATAATCCTTGATCATAGATATTGACACACTAATTCTCGTTAAACGAATACAAATATAGCTTGCAATAATTGATCTGAAAGTATCTATGCTATTATCTTTCTTGAAAAGGGAACGCAAGCAAGATTACTTATTGAAACGTAAACGAAAGATCTATATTCGAATCGCATAAAATAATTAATCATAAGAATATTTACAAGAAGAAACGCTTAACTTAATCAGACTTTGATTTACAAGAATCAATATGTTATTGTTAGAGAAATATATTCTGATAATAATACTAAGTCGCAGGACATTCACGGTGACAATACAAATCATAGTAAAGAGAGAGATATCATTATCACGTATAAAAAACTGATAACAGATGTTATCGCAAGTCACGGTATTATAAACGAGTCGTGAGTGATATACAAATAAGCACCCTTATGTTCTCAAGTGAAGAATATAATCAAATCTCTATTGGGAGATATTCTCAAAACGCAAACAAACGGTAAATACATACTATCGCAGATAATGTAATTTGAAACGATTATTAAGAGCGAAGCACGTACGCATAAGAAAGGAATAACGTAAAGAATTTACATTTCTCGTGTTTATCACGTAATATCAATCGCACAAAATGAGAAAGTTACTGTCTTTAATTGTTAATAAACTGGTTGCAACCAAAGAAATAAAGAACGAAATTATATTTAGACTGAGCTCAGTTTACTTTATTTGACTCAAAATTAGATGTGCACAACTCTTCGATAAGCGAGGAAGTGTTCCTTTCACCTTGCTCTCGTGAATTTAGCAAGCTGGAAATTGTAACCGAGAAAGGATTAAAGATCCCTTGCAGATCCCTCGTGTAACGTTAGACGAGTATCTAACGTCCTCACTCAAGTATATTAAAAACGCGGTTACCTTAAATTGTACTCGAAGCTCTCATCATATCAGATATGCGAGTAATAATAAATGGTCTCAAAGAATAAGCCAAATTCAATTTTCTCCTCAGTTTATCAATGGCTTCTTGTCTCTTGCCCGAAAGGCTTTCTCGCACGTTCTCAAAATGGCTGCCTTCCTCGTGTCTGAAAGATTTGCCGGACCGTTCCACCATGGATGGCCTTCTGTGACGACCGTTGCCTGCCTTCGTGAGCAGCGTATTCTATTAAATCTATGTGCGCTCAATATCACACCCGTAAGCGGTGCTCGATTCACCACCAACTCGCGTTCAATTCTTAGACGCGAAAGAATCACGCAACTGCGTATTTCGAAGCCTCTCAAAAACCGATAGAAGCAAGCAAAACGAGTGTACCGTACGACGGCCGGAAGACGAATGCTCGCTCGCCGGGCTGCGCGCCCCACCCGACATGCTCACGCACGCGCGCGGTAACCCTACGCCTAGCCGTATCACGCGCCTGGGACGCAACGCGGTCGGCGCCTCTTGCGCGCATTCATACATGGCCTACGCAGAATGCGCGGCCTGACCTACCGCAATACAAAAGCCACAGATGGCTGAACCGACACAATTTCTCTCTCTCTTTCTATGTATTTCTTTCAACACCAGGCCAAACACTGAACCGATCAATCCAGCATAGAGACAGATGACTGAACCGACACAATTTCTCTCTCTCTTTCTATGTATTTCTTTCAACACCAGGCCAAACATTGAACCGATCAATCTAATTTTAGCCTTGATGCACGGTAATGGAAATTTTTTTTACATTTCTTAAAAACCTGTAAGCTTTTGGACTTGATCTTAACAAAATGGTTGATGTAATATCTTCAGCTGACCATTTGACATGACTCCTTGTCGATGACATTATTAACATTTTAAACTGGCCAGGTGTAAATACTTTACGCAGAGCATCAATGGCTATTGTTTCCGCCTCTTTATGCCTTTATTCTTTGTCATTTTTTCAACTTCTGTTATTTGCAACTGTGTAACTTGTATACTTAAACCTTGATTTTTTTCTTCTAAGAATTCTTTTTCTTCTAAAAGATTTTTATTTTTGTTTAGGAATTCTTGGTCCGTTTCTCCTGCATTTCCTAATTGCATCAATAACGTTTCGACATCAACATTTGCATTATTGCCAATATCTCTTGCATTCTGTAATATAGTTATTTGTCTAACAAGTGCGGGAAGTTGAGAATTGGACACTCGTGCGGGTGATCGCACTCGCCTTCGGCTCGTGCGTCCACTCCGCACTCGTGTCCAATTCTCAACCCGCACGTGTTACACACCCTATTTTATATTACAAAGTGCGTGGAAAGTGGCCCATTGCGCACGCGTCATCTGTGCGACGGATGGCCGATTCCGCACGCGCGAGAGATTTCTCAATCGAGGCCGTGAATGAGATATTTCCCGCACGCAGTGTTACTCTAGGGCCACTTTCCACGCACGTGTGATAATAAATATATAATAATACTTTTCATAGCAATACATACTAACAAATTAAATATGATTCGAACCTATTAAATAATAATTTTAAAGAAACATTTAATTACATACATCTCTTGTTGCACCGCTTTATTTTGCTCTTCCATACTTTGTACAGCTGCTTTATCTATATTTTTTGCAACTTCTTCCATATCTTGTATAGAATTTCCTTCCACATTCTTTACAGCTTGATTCTTATTTTGGCCGGTATTCATAATCAGATCTTATTTCAAGACCGTCTTAAGTAATATCTTAAGATGCTAATACGGCTCTGTGATTGGTTAATGACATCTTAAGATTGTACTTAAGATGGTCTTATAAGAACCGACTATGAATACCGGCCTTTGTGTTTTGTTTGTTTCCACATTTATTAAAACTTCTTCTTGCGATGCTATTTCTGTTGTGAGTATTGCACAACACTGGCGGAAAAAATTTCTATGAATAACTACAAAATTTGACTAGAAATAGAAATTTGTACATTTTTGTTGAAATATTTAATTTTTTGTAGAAATAGTTATTTTTTTGTAGAAATATCTACGAAATAGTACCACAAATTACAATGTTCTCAAATCAAGAAATTATTGCAAGTAGTATTTTATAAAAAATTACAATTTTATAAAAAATAGTACAAAAATCTACAAATTTTAAAAATTAAAAAAAAAAACAAAATCTTAAAAAATTAACAAGGGAAGCACATAAAATTACAGGAGCCATAGGCAGAATGCAGAAGCCATAGCGCATGCGCTGTGGTATTACTTTTATCTGCCTATGGCAGAATGGCAGATATCATAGCGCATGCGCTATGGTTTCTGTATTCTGCCCATGGCTCCTGGATTTTCAATCTACATAAAAATACATAATGCATAGCCACGGGCATAGGCACATACATTCTCATTGTAGCCGGTCCTAAAGAAAAGTGATTAAGAACAAAGAACGGATTTATATTGATTAACACGTAAGTATTCTCATTATTTAATTATCAACGTAATGAAAATACGATCTGACAATGACCGTATATAATTATATTAGTGTGAATTGTCTCAGTTTCGTAAACATAGTGTTTTGAGGTTAATTTTATTTTGTGTGCCGAATACAGCAGCAGCAACGCGCGGCTCAGGACAGTTTGAAAAACATAGACAACGAGTCCGATGCACCTAAAATACCGATCAGATTATCAAAGATTGGTATTCGGATGACGAGGACGATGATGATGATGACGAGGGAGGTAATCTTACTATAGTGGATAGTTCGAAAGACGAAATCGAGCCTATCGAGAAGACGCAAAACCTCGTTATCAAGGAGGAGTTCCAGCCTGCGACATCCGTGTCCAACGTACCCCAGCCGGCCGCTATTTTGGACAAATTAGGTGACCTGAGCAAAATTGATATCAGTGCCGAAGTATCCAAATTGCTTTCTACTCTGAAGGCTCAGAGCTCCGCGACCAACAAGACGCAAGCAAACTCGAATCAAGACGCGTCGAAAGCTAAATCGGCGCAAGATCCGAAGACGGATAGCGAGACGTCGTCGAGTCCGAGGCGATCACCAGAAATTGTAATTTATTGCAAAATAAACGCATCTTCTCATAATTTTCGGTAAGTTTTATATACAGTTTAGGTGTAAAAATTTATTATTAAAACATTCTCTTGATTTCTCGTTATCAAGGAGGAGTTCCAGCCTGCGACATCCGTGTCCAACGTACCCCAGCCGGCCGCTATTGTGAACAAATTAGGTGAACTGAGCAAAATTGATATCAGTGCCGAAGTATCCGAAGACAGTGCATCTGTCGAACTTCGTTATCTGTCCAGTTTTTAATTTTTATCGACAATAATAAGTTTTGATAATGTTTTATTATTAATTAATATAAATAAACATTGTTATTGTCAGTCGAATTACTCTTTCACCTGTCAGTTACTTTGTATATGCATATTCGTGATTTTTACTAGTAATAATTTCCACGAATTTAAATTCTTAGGTATCAGCGCAACCGTCAAATTACATAATTAAGTTTTAATCTATCAATTAATGACAATCAAATTTTTAATAATTAATACAAAATTTCATATTCGCGCGAACATATTGTATCAATAATATATATATATATATATATATATATATATATATATAAATTTTTAATCGTATAAGTACAATTTTAACCTAGCGACTTAAATTAACGCATTTTCGTCGTTCGTTTTGTCAACTTCAATAACGTGTCAAGTTTTATTGCCTGGTGATCTTTCGAAAACGATAAGTTCGAAGCGTCTTTTATTAATTTGAATCAAGCAGTTGCAGAGCATTTGAATTCTAAAAAAGATGGTGCACAAATGCAGAATGATCCAGACACTTCATTTTGCAATCTGGTTATGGCGGAATTAAAACAATTGGATGATGATATAAAACAAGTCAAGAAACAAGAAATGATGAAAATTTTGTGGAGAAAGGAAAACCTGTGAGCGAGATGATTTTTGTGATAAAATAAATAATTGCATTTATTCGTAGATACATATAATACTCATGTCTTAAGATTGTGCGATATTAATTTTAGTAATAACATATATGTGTACTGGTATATAATAATATTAATAATAATAATATTAAAGAAATCTTGTACTATTTATTTTATATTCACATAATAAATACATATTAGCATTACATTTCACAATATGACACGTGTGTAATCAATCGATCAAATGTTTACGTGTAGATGAAGTCTTGATTTTGTCCTCTTGTTACATGATCATGCTGCTAATTGACCATTCCATTTGGAGTCATAAAATAATTGCAAAGAGAGTCTTTAATGTGCGTCGCAAATGCACCATTTTCGTTATTTTCAATAATTTCATCATTGTTTTCAAATTGTAAAATATTACCTTCTTTGTTTCTTAAGAAATTGTGCAAACATACAGTTGCCAAAATATATTTATTGATATTATCAGGAATCGCAGCGATCGGTCTGTTATATATACCCCACTTTTTTGCCAAAATCCCAAATGTATTTTCTATTATACGCCGAGCTCGCGAAAGTCTATAATTAAATATGTTTTTGCGTTCCCCCAAATACCGTCCAGCATATGGCCGCATCAAATGCTTTCCAATGGGGAATGCTTCATCCCCAATAAAAAAATAAGGCACTTGTATATCGGTTCCGCTTAAGCAACTGGTTCCTTCTGGAATATCCAGCATCTCATTTGTCACATTCAAGTAGCTGTTCCCATAAATTCCCGCATCACTGTTCTTCCCTATTGACCCAATATCCACCAAAGTGAATTGATAATTGTGATCACACACAGCCAAAAGTACGATGCTGTATCGTTTGTGATAATTGAAGTACAGCGTACCAGAATTAGGGGGGCATTGAGCATCGACATGTTTTCCATCAATTGCCCCCAAGCAATGTGGAAAATTCCATAATGTCCAAAAACCCTCAGCAATTTGTAAATATTCTTCTCTTGAAGGAGCTCGTAGATAGATAGGACCAAGAAGTCTTCCAAATACGTCACACGTCTCTTTAATTATTTTATGTACTGTTGATAAACCAACACGATAGGCAAAAGCAACTTCTGGAACTTTGTCTCCAATCAGAAATCTGTAACATCATTATCAATATTATAATATTAATTGCCAAACTGTTTTTACACATATGTATTGTTAGACTACAAGTAATCCAAACACATACCGCAATGTAACAGCAACTCTTTGCTCTGGTTCAAGTGCCCGTGGACTTCGTTTCATTAAACTTGGATTAACAATGTCCATTAAGTGCTGGAATGTTGGCAGTGTCATACGTGTATACTTGTGGAACATTTGCGGATCTGTTTTCATCTCCTGAAAAAGATTGTAAAACGCTCCTTGCTGTCTTCTCCTTGTGTTAATTGGTCGTACCCAGACACGCCGACGGCGACAATGACGTTTACGGTTTCTACGACGTTGCACCAAAAGTGCTTCCATGTTGACCAGAGCAATTAACAACAAATCATCCATTTCTGTGAAAAGACAAATGTAATTCAATCCAATGCAGTCTTCTCGAATTAAAATCACATTCAGAATTGTATGAACTAATTGCAAAAACGTTAAAGAATGGCCAAACAGCGCAAACATCAAATATCAAAATGAGTGAAAAATATTCAATGATACATAAAAAATAATAAAGTATTATTCGAGAAAATTAACCAAATCAAGAGAATGTTTTAATAATGAATTTTTACACCTAAACTGTATATAAAACTTACCGAAAATTATGAGATGATGCGTTTATTTTGCAATAAATTACAATTTCTGGTGATCGCCTCGGACTCGACGACGTCTCGCTATCCGTCTTCGGATCTTGCGCCGATTTAGCTTTCGACGCGTCTTGATTCGAGTTTGCTTGCGTCTTGTTAGTCGCGGAGCTCTGAGCCTTCAAAGTAGAAAGCAATTTGGATACTTCAGCACACAAAATCAAATTAACCTCAAAACACTATGTTTACGAAACTGAGACAATTCACACTAATAATTATATACGGTCACTGTCAGTTCGTAATTTCATTACGTTGATACTTAAATAATGAGAATACTTACGTGTTAATCAATATAAATCCGTTCTTTCTTCTCGATCACTTTTCTAGAAGGACCGACTACAAGGAGAATGTATGTGCCTATTCCCGTGGCTATGCATTATGTATTTTTATGTAGATTGAAAATCCAGAAGCCATGGGCAGAATACAGAAACCATAGCGCATGCGCTATGATATCTGCCATTCTGCTATAGGCAGATAAAGTAATACCACAGCGCATGCGCTATGGCTTCTGCATTCTGCCTATGGCTCCTGTAATTTTATGTGCTTCCACCTTTAATCGTCCAAAACTGTTCGAGGAGACGCTTTGTGGCGCTGTGATATACGATGATGACGTCACTGGAAAGGCAGCGTGACGTCATCACTCGCGCTATTTTCGCTATTATTTTCGAGGTGAGGCACGAAATACTAGGGTGCATTCCGATATTCACTGCCAGTGCTGAGAACGTGACGTCATAAAGCAGTGCTGGCGATGCGTTCCGTAATTGCTTAAATTGCTTTTACCACACACTATTAGCGCTTAAGCTGCGTTCGGGGAGCTTGCTATCGCTGTCGCCCTATTGGCTCTTTGAACGAAGTTCATAGCGTTTGCGTTTATAGCGTTAACACAGATTAATAGACAGTGCGACGCTATTTATCGCTATGATTTTCCCCGGGCCGTGAGGCGGGCCTGAATCGCGTAGCAAATCTATGATTGGGTGACAGAGCGGATCTCGAAAGCGATACGAAACAATGTTGGGCGCCAGGTGTGGATACGGCCACACCACCGTTTACTCTAAAATGGCGCGTAGGCAAGGAAACTCTCAAGCAAGCCTACGCATCTCTCTCACCCGCGAAAAGTACTCTACATGAACTCTACAAAGATCCGACATAAACTCTAATTATCGACACAACTCAAGGTCGGTCCAGAATGAGTTGCAAACGCCTCGTTGCCAGTTGCAAAGGATGGCAACTACTAGTTGCAAAGTGCTATTTCCGGTTGCAAGAGACAGTTGCGGTTGCCGAACGAGAGTTGCCCAACTTTCACACGTCATGACACATCCGCTCTGGCCGATCGCAACGACTGCTCAGGAATTTCGTTAGAGGGTCGTGGTCCTTACATAGGCTGAATGCAGAGGGGTTTGACCTTGGCGAGGCGAGACAAACACAAAAGAAAGCACTCAAGTAACATGTAAATCAAAATATAATATAAGAGGAAGTTTGATAATAGCGTTACAACTTGCAGGACGCGAGCGAAATATTCGCTGCGATTAAAGATTCCCGGATAATTCCTCGCAAAATAAACGATACGCGCACAATAATTTCTCGCAAAATAAACGATACGCGCAATATAACTCAAAGTTTTCTCGCAACCTAAACGATACACGCAAAATAAAGTTACTCGTAAACGAAACGATACACGCAAATACAACTCAAGGTTTCTCACAAACTAAACGATACACACAACATAGGGGTTCTCGCTTAACGCCCCTCGAACGTAACGCGAAGCCTCGCCGTACGGTCCACACCGCGAGCACGGGATACTCACGCCTAATTCCGCCCGGGGCGTGCGGTACTCTCAGCCGGAGTAAATCTTACCCTCAATTTCTGAACGTTAATCGCGGTCGATTTCGGGCACCTTCTTCGAGAAGGCTGACTCTAAGTCCGGTATGCCGACGCCTCACACTTCCCGTACCGGGCGCGGTACTTTACGTATCCCGGAGGCCGACACGCCCCTGAACGGCCGGACGCGTGGAAAGCCCGCACGACAAAGTTTTCACTACGCGAAAACTAACTCTAACGTAAACGCAGATATCTTACACACAGATCGATAGACGCGATACTCGTCAACGGTAATCTCGAAAAGCTCGAAACGGTAACTTAACTCTAATGACTGTTGAGCCGATCCGCGAGGTTTGATCTCGCAACACGCGCCACACTCATGACGCATGGCCGGTGCCACGCGGTCGCTCGTCGTTACTCGATTACACTCAAAATCTTATACCACACCGGTCGAGTCGGGAAGAAACGGACGCCCCTTCGGTATTATTACGGGGAGTCAGCGGGCGGGCTATGTCTTACCCGTAGAAACGAAACGGAAAAGCGATAATCCCGGCAAGGGATTCACGACAATGACGCGTAGGTAAGGAAACTCTCAAGCAAACCTACGCGTCTCTCTCAAAAATATAACGCGAAACGGTACTCGACAATTCGCCCCGCTGTTCCCCGATACCTGTGGTCCGGGATTGCTGGTCGTTTACATCTCGTCCTTCCTTCCTTCACAACGTAAGGGTTGATTTATAATAGCCGTAACCGTTGATTTAAGCCGTAATCTTTAAGAAATTGACCAATCACAGTCGAATGTGAGAAGAATAATCGACTGTGATTGGTCAATTTCTTAAAGATTACGGCTTAAATCAACGGTTACGGCTATTATAAACCAGCCCTAACTCCTAGGGCCGCCGCCCTCGCTTATTCCCGGCGCAACGGGAAGGCCCTTGCCGTTCGTCAGCCCACGCTCGCGATCGACCCAACAGTGACGGGATCGTTTCCGCGGCTTCGACTCGCGGCCCTCTCGATCAGGGCGCTTCACCGCACCGGCGGATGGCGCCACGCTGTCGAAACGGGCCCTCCGGCCGCTTCTTCCTGAAAACTATAAACTCGGCAGTACGCGCGCAATACAAATATGGGAATTGGGAAGACTGGGACGTGCACACGGTGCAACGTCACAACAGATAGCCAAAGGTCCGGGTTGAGACGAGACCAGCATTTCTCACTGGTTTCAGCGCCATACCATGTAGCGGCCAATGCAGTAACTACGTTCTTAAGATAAAGCGGGTCATTTTCGGACGAAGTCGCTAACAGTCGAAAAGTCGCGTTGTTAAGGCTATTTTCTGTAACTCTTATAACTACAGTTTCGTTATCATCGTTATATTATCGTTGTGCAGATATAATATATGATAAAAAAGCTGCGCAACGACAATATAATGATAACGAATTGTTGTTAATAGTTATAGAATCAGAGCACTGATCTCTAAGCCGAGAACTCCGCGTGACGTGTTAGAGAAGTTATATTGCAATCAAAATTAAGTATGTTAATTGTTAGGACTTTTAGCCCTTAGAAATTTGTTATGTCAATTGTAGTTAAAAAGATATTGATGATTAACATAGAGTCTATTGCATCAAAGTTGCGACTTACATAGACCATTATATAATTAAGAAACTATGAAATTTTTCTTGTTACTCAAACTCAAGAGTTTTTCAGGTTGCTAAATATTAATCTGATGTTAAATTCAGTTGATAAATTCAAAATGTCGGTGCCATATAGCGGCGGCCGGATATCAAAAGTAAAAATTCTATCATTTTTATTTTTAATATCCGCTATTTTTAATTAACTTTGCCATCCGATTAATATTGCGGTTATTTAAAAAAAAAACCCTTAACTTTGAATACATAATTAAAAAATAATTCATAAATTCTGAATGGTATATGTATATAGTTGCAACTTTTTGACGCAATAGATTCTGTGTTAATCTCGATGTTAATAATCATGCATCAATTATATATTTTTAATTATAAATAACATAAGAAATTTCTTTTAAGAACAAATAAAGGATAAATATTTTAATTCGCGATGCTTCTTTAATAAACTTAATTATATTTATTAAATATACTATGTAGGAAAGTTTCATGTTTGTATATCAATTAAAATTTCAAATAAACTTTTATGTAATTCCCCTGGTAATTTCATAAAATTAATATTTTCATCAAATTAAACTGCCAAATACGGTCAGGCTGAATTTTGTTCACCTATATAGTAACAATTTTTCGTGTGAATTTTAAAACTATATTCTTTTGCTTCGTCAACTACACGCGCCGTACTTTTAATCTTGAAACGCAGTCTGAAACTGAAACGTACAATTACATAATTAAATTGATAATCAATTTAACAATACCGATACTATACCCATCTTTACACACACCGCAAAGAATGTTACAAAAATATTTTTAATTTATAGTTTATAAAATTATTGATTATAATTTTTATTTTTCTTTAAATTTTAATTAATATCTAATATTTTTAATTTCAGTTTATAAAATTAATTTTTATTTTATTATTAATTTCTTAAATTTTAATTTATTAATTTAATCAAGAAATATATTTTTCACGTATCGACTGATATCTTTCGGGAGGTCGTATCTTACACAATTCGAGGTCAATTTTACACAATTTCCGGTTTTTCTGCTTAAACGCTCAGTCAGGCAACCCCGAAGCTAAGTGTCTACATCGTGTGTGTGAAGCTAGCGTCTCATTTTGCGGAAACTCACAAATTATTGAGAGTTCTGACTTTCTTTTCAATAGTTCTAGAGTTCCTGATAGTTTAAACAAATAGTTCTGGCCATTAAAACAAAAAAACACGTCAGTACAAACTGAGACGCTAGGTTCACGCAGCGTCTCACTCTGTCCTACACAAGTTCCACCACTGTATCTCATCAGATTTTGCGAGATCTCTAGTTTTATAACAGTTCTATAAAGAGTTCTGCCATATAAAAGCAAAAAAATTAATTATAATGTACTAAAAAAAAAATTATAATGTAACGAGTATAAGACGCATTTACGGGTATATGGGTGAGACGCTGTAGGAAATGTCGGAGTTCTGGCTTATATAAAATATTTTTCGTATAGTTCTAAGTATATTGAAGCAATTTCTAAAGAGTTCCGGGCATTGGCAATGTTGTATAATTTTTAAATAAATTAATAACGCTCGAAAATCAGGAACTTATCGAGCGTCTCACTCATACCCGTAAATGCGTCTTTCTCAAACGATAAAAATTATTTAAAAAATGATTAAATACCGCTTATCGCCAGAAGTCTTTAGAAAACGTTAGAACACGTTCAGAACTACACGAAAATTGTAATAGAACTCGCAGAACTGTCGAAATACGGCCAGCGTCTCACCTATTTTCGATAAATTCCTGACTTTCGAGCGTTATTAATTTATTTAAAATTATACAACATTGCTAGTGCCGGGAACTCTTTAGAAAATGCTTCTAACGCTCGAAATGCTCAGAACTACTCAAAAAATATTTTATATGAACCGGAACTCCGAGATTTCAACTGGCGTCTTAACTCGGTATACTCGTTACATTGTAATTTTTTTTTTAGTACCTTATAATTAATTTTTTTGCTTTTATATGGCAAAACTCTTTATAAAACTGTTATAGAACTAGAGATCTCGCAAAATCTGATGAGATACAGTGGTGAAACTTGTGTAGGACAAAGTGAGACGCTGCGTGAACCATAACGTCTCAGTTTAGTACTGACGCGTTTTTTTGCTTTAATGGCCAGAACTATTTGTTTAAACTATCAGGAACTCTAGAACTATTGAAAAGGAAGTCAGAACTCTCAATAATTTGTGAGTTTCCGCAAAATGAGACGCTAGCTTCACACACACGTCTACATCCTATCTTGAAATAGATTACCAAAAATGAATTATAGTTGTCGAAATTTTCTCGCATTTTCTCGTATTTGTAGATACGACAAATTTGCACTTCAAAATTATAATCAAATGAACAACAGATACGACATATTTATTTTTAAATGACAATAATAAATGTTATTTAAAAATAAATATGTCGTATCTTGTTCATTTGGTTACAATTTTGAAGTGCGTCGTATCTGTAAAAATTGCGTTTTTGCGTTTGTTTCCCACGAATAATATTAAATTAAACAATAAAGCTGTATTTTAATTCCAAATCACTATACTTTTGAACAGTAAAGCAAACTATCTTGTTTGATGCTTATCAACAAAACAAAAATTTACGAATCCTATAAAGTGACAGTTTTTGAGATACGATTTCCCGAAAGATATCAGTCGATATACGATAGAAACAATAAAAAATATGAACAGGAAAAGATTTTGTCATTGTTGAAATGAAATTCGAACTTGTGAAGATCTATAAACGACAAAACATTTATGTTATTGAGTTATTGATTATTTTTGCTGCCTAATCTATTGTAGTATATGCAAAAGTTAAGTGAAAAAGCAAAACAAATGTAATGCGTTAAACATATTTTAATGTACGTTGCTTTTTAGTATTATATTAAGTGTTATTTGCATTGGGAACAAAGTTCTTTGGAAGTTTTAAACATCATCGCAAGTGATGACCATTACATGATTTATCGGAAAGATAAGTATAGGAAGATTTTTTAATTTTAAAATATTTATTGTTATTTTATAATTCGAGGTAACAACATAATACATATATACTACTATGCGTGTACTTGGCGTATTTTTTTACCTTTTTTTTGAAAAAGGTAATTTTGTACGGATATCACGCCTTTTTGTAGTGTCATATAAGACGTCGGCGTTAGAAGTAGATAGAAGAAGAAGTATCTTAATAAAAAATTTTCACATTTGGACTTTGCGTCGCAATATCTCCGCTCGTAGGGCACGGAGCGGGATATTATAAGAGAAACCCCCCCCCCCTAATTGGACCCCAAGCTATCGATCAAGCCTACTTAGAACTTGATCCGTTCACTCGTTATTGAGATCTCAACATCACGGGTACTCGCAACCCGTCGCGTCGCGTAAAAAAGTCACGGTCGGTCTCGCTCCGCGTGTACTTGGCGCGGAGACACTACCGTGTCTCTTGATTCTGCCGCTAGGGAATTTTTAAGTCGATTCTTATGAATCAAGCTTGAATTCGATGTCTAGGTGTCCCAGGTTGCCGATGACGAGGTTCACATAGTGCGCTTCATAGTTTTCGGTATCCAGGTGTATTAATACCTTGAATTCGATGTCCACGTGTTCCAGGTTGCTGATGTCGGGTTCCAGATAGTGCGCTCTATAGTTTTCGGTGTCCAGGTATAATAATACGTTGAATTCGATGTCTAGGTGTCCCACGTTTCCGATGACGAGGTCCACATAGTGCGCTCCGTAGTTTTCGGTGTCTACGTGTATTAATACCTCGAATTCGATATCTATGTGTCCTACATTCAGATTTAAAGTTATTAATACACCTAGACACCAAAAACTACAAAGCGCACTATGTGGACCTCGTCATCAACAACCTGAGACACCTAGACATCAATTTCAAGATATTAATGCACGTAGACACCGACACCGGAGCGCACTATGTGGACCTCGTCATCGGCAACCTAGGACACTTAAACATCGAATTCAACGTACGATTACACCTGGACACCGAAAACTATGAAGCGCACTATCTGGATCTTGTCATCGGCAACCTGGGACACGTGGACATCGAATTCAAGGTATTAATACACGTAGACACCGAAAACTACGGAGCGCACTATGTGGACCTCGTCATCGGCAACCTGGGACACGTAGACATCGAATTCAACGTACGATTACACCTGGACACCGAAAACTATGAAACGCACTATCTGGATCCCGTCATCGGCAACCTGGGACACGTGGACATCGAATTCAAAGTATTAATACACGTAGACACCGAAAACTACGAAGCGCACTATGTCGACCTTGTCATCGGCAACCTGGGACATCTAGACATCGAATTCAACGTACGATTACACCTGGACACCGAAAGCTATGAAGCGCACTATCTGGATCCCGTCATCGGCAACCTGGGACACCTAGACATTGAATTCAACGTACGATTACACATGGACACCGAAAACTATGAAGCGCACTATCTGGATTTCGTCATCGGCAACCTGGGACACGTGGACATCGAATTCAAGATATTAATACACGTAGACACCGAAAACTACGGAGCGCACTATGTGGACCTCGTCATCGGCAACCTGGGACACCTAGACATTGAATTCAACGTACGATTACACATGGACACCGAAAACTATGAAGCGCACTATCTGGATCCCGTCATCGGCAACCTGGGACACGTGGACATCGAATTCAAGGTATTAATACACGTAGACACCGAAAACTACGGAGCGCACTATGTGGACCTCGTCATCGGCAACCTGGGACACCTAGACATTGAATTCAACGTACGATTACACATGGACACCGAAAACTATGAAGCGCACTATCTGGATCCCGTCATCGGCACCTGGGACACGTGGACATCGAATTCAAGGTATTAATACACGTAGACACCGAAAACTACGGAGCGCACTATGTGGACCTCGTCATCGGCAACCTGGGACACGTAGACATCGAATTCAACGTATTATTACACCTGGACACCGAAAACTATGAAGCGCACTATCTGGACCTCGTCATCGACAACCTGGGATACCTAGACATCGAATTCAAGCTTGATTCATAAGAATCGACTTAAAAATTCCCTAGCGGCACTTTCTGCCAAGCGTAGAGAACCTTCTTTTCCGTTGACTTCATATATATTATATCAAGCTTGATTCATAAGAATCGACTTAAAAATTCCCTAGCGGCACTTTCTGCCAAACGTAGAGAACCTTCTTTTCCGTTGACTCAATATATATTATATATACCTAATTTACCTAAATAGAAATCTTCCTCCTGACCGATAAGTCTATCGACCTAATTTCGAAATACGCGCGCGATATCGAAACTGGCGATACCTGCGCCGCCAGCGTCGAGAAAATGAAAGTAACGTTTCTGATTATGACGTCATCATATAACGTCGGCGTTAGAAGTAGAGAAGAAGAGAAGTATCTTAATAAAAAATTTTCACATTTGGACTTTGCGTCGCAATATCTCCGCTCGTAGGGCACGGAGCGGAATATTATAAGAGAAACCCCCCCCTAATTGGACCCCAAGCTATCGATCAAGCCTACTTAGAACTTGATCCGTTCACTCGTTATCGAGATCTCAACATCTCGTATACTCGCAACCCGTCGCGTCGCGTAAAAGAGTCACGGTCGGTCTCGCTCCGCGTGTACTTGGCGCGAGACACTACCGTGTCTCTTGATAACACATTACATTTACATTCTCTCACTTTATGAGATTTTACATTATTTTATATCACGTTTCACTTTATTGATAATTTTGGATTTGCCACAAAGAACCCTGTCTATTTTAGAACCCTCGCGTCTAACAACGAGACTTTACTAAAATAAAAAATTATTGTTACAGGATCAGAATATTCTACAGACATAATCCTCTAAGTCGACATTGATTAGAGATACACTCTCTGAAACATTAGAAAAATATACTATATAGCATTCTTTTGAATATCCCTGATTTACATCCAGAAATTTGCAATTAGCTGGATCAGTAGTAACAAATTTATTTGTATAAAAAGTACTTCAATTAATATATTAAAATAGTTTATTATCCGTCATCACAGGGAGATGCCTAGGACGTCGAAAAATCGAATGAAACAAAACCATTTTGTACATTTTTCTAATTTTTTAAAGAGTGTATCTCTGAACGGTATTAACTTACAATAAAGGATTATGTTTATACAGAAATATTTCGATCCTCTAACAATAATCTTTCATTTTAAGTCTCGTTACTAGACGCGAGGGGCCTAAAACCTTTATAAAAATGGGCAAAGTTCTTTGTAAGTGAGTTTAATGCCAAATTGGCAACAATTTGCTATTAATTTACTTACTGGATTATAAACACGCTGCTGTATTACAGACGGGTTGCAATCATATCTACCCATTAGAGAATAGATATTTTGTACTCTAAACGGTAAGATATAAATGCACCCATGTGCACATATAGGTAGCAATTTACTCCATTTGCACGAATTCTTGTATGAACACAGTGCACAAGATGACACTAATGCAGATAGATGAGCGAGCATATATTTTATTTGCACATTATAAACAGCGCTAAGCGCAGAATGCATTTTGACAGTAGTCCCTGCGGCGATTTAAAATCAATTTAATATAAGAACGCCATCAAATTCGAGCTAGGATCTAAGTAGCAAATAATTTCCGTGTGAATTTCCAATACTATTTCCAACTAAACTGCGCGCCAACGAATTGTCGGTCTTGAAACACAGCTTCTTCGTTAGAATAGTAAATTCACTTAAATAAATCGCAAATCGATTTAATTTTTAATGCTGATACAAATCGTATCTAACATCCCCCCTTTTCCCGAATATTACTGTAAAGAATTTATTGCGAAAAAATATTATCTCAGTCAGGGTTTTTTCGCAATAAATTCTTTACAGTAATATTCAAGGGAAGGGGGATGTTAGATACAATTTGTATCAGCATCAAAAATTAAATCAATTTGCGATTTATTTAAGTAAATTTACTGTTCTAACGAAGAAACTGTGTTTCAAGACCGACAATTTGTTGGCGCGCAGTTTAGTTGGAAATGGTATTGGAAATTCACACGGAAATTATTTGCTACTTAGATCGTAGCTCGGACTTGATGGCGTTCTTATATTAAATTGATTTTAAATCTTAGAGTCCTATTACTATTATTATTACCCTGATGGAAATATTTTACTGAATATAATGGAATTTTACTGAAATTCTGTCTCAATTGACCTAGATGAAAATATTTTGCTGAAAGTACTATGAAATTGATGATAAATGAAATGAAAGTTATTGAAAAATTACTGAATATATTTCAAAATAAATCATAATTTTCTTTATGAAATTTAATGTAAATACTGTGAAATATAAGAAAAATTAAATTATACTGTTGAAAAATAATGAAAAATTTGTTAAAATATTAGATATCATGAAAGTGTTATTGAATTTAACTGAAATTAACTGAAAACTGAAATTTTCATAATGATATTTATGGAATAATAATGAAAAGGGGTCAATTGATAAAAGAATTTCATTATATTTTCAGTCAAATTTTTACACCAGAGATAATTAATAAATTAATAACTTACTTTTTCTAGCTTTATTTATCACCACGATTCCAACCTTTACTGACAAATTTCTGAGTCCTTGCTCGTTCAGTCGCTTTTTGGAATTGAAGCATAGGAGCCTTCGTTAATTTGAGAATTTAGCTGATGCTATTCGAGTTTATAAGACTATAAGTCTACTTTTTGTTGAGAATTACTACTTTTTTATGTCACAGTTTTAAAGAATTCGATTTTTACTTAATTTATAGATTTTTTACTACTTGACTATTTATTACACAGCTTGACTTCGGAAAATTTTTTGACACGCAATGATTAACCCACCGAGAACACACCTATTTTTTCAATCACGGAGGACACTCAGGGTCAATCTGACCCTACACAACTCTGATCGCACTCGTCAATTTAAAATGGTGGACGATCAAAGTGTGTGTAGAGTCAGATTGACCCAGAGTGTTCTCTTGAAAAAAGTTTCTTTAAAAAAAATTATTTTTTTATTTTTTTTATTTTTAATATTTCTGGCTAAAAATTTTTCTGGCAAAAAAAACAGGGTCAAATTGACCCTTTGTGTTCTCGAAGGGTTAAGGCCGTTCGCTCCACATTTTTCAGCCTTCTAACACGATTTTTCTCGCCATTAAACAAATAATTATTTTTTAAGTTTTAAAAAATTGTTAACAACTCTCTAATTAAATTTATAGTTTGACCACGCATACATTTCGACTATTTGTTAATCGGTTTTTTGGGCTTTTAACTTGATGTGGCTTCTTAATAACTCCATGTAATTTGTATACTATAATGATTAATATTAAGAAAGTAAAAACGACCGCTATGATTTAAATCAATAGAGAGGATAAATTCTATAATAAAAATGCTATAATTATTAATTAACTCTCGACGGCTTTTTTATGTAACGGGATTATTATGATAATGTATTACAGTTAATTAGAGGGATTTATTTTATTGATTGAAAAAGTCTCTGTAAAGCACGAAACGTCCCAGTTATTTTGACGGAATATTAAACTATATTATTTAGAATCATGTTGTTCGGTTATTGGCTCTTGTTTTATCTAAAACATACGAGCTTTATCTACTTATATATTTTTTAATTTATACATACTTATTAAAATTATTGCAATGTTAAAAAAAACAAATTTTTTACATTATCTCATGACGAAAGAGACCATCACCTTCTCGCGGTTTCCGTTGAGCAACAATATATACGTAATCTATTCGTAAAAGTGAAATACACATAACTGCTGTAATTGCAAAAATTTGTCCTTTAATTTTACTATATGTATTTTACAAAACATAGTAACTTGTGCCAATGTCAAATAATTAATGAAATAAAATTGCTTAAAGTTTCCATGTGCGTAATCGCCGTAATCTATCGAGCCGGTAGAAGCAATTTTCTAATAGTAAACGTGGACGAGCGAGTAAGACGATCGGCTAGAATGATGAAGTTCTCAAGTTCGAGTCCTGGTTTTTTTCTAACTTTTTTGCATTTTTATTTTTTTAGGCAAATGAGTTTTTATGTAATACATATAAACTAGGAAAATTATTTGACAATCATTAAAATTATTCGCATATTTTCTAACAACTTTAGGAAAGTTAACGATTTGCTCATAAAAAAATAAAAAATTATTTTTAAATTACAAAATAAGTTTTCTTTATTATTATATAATAACAATAGTATTGTTCATTAATCCTCGGTCTCGGCTTCATATAATATATATATATATATATATATATATATATATATATATATATATATATAATAATCAATAAATATCATAAGTAATTAATAAGTGCGACAAGACCTAGGTGCGCGCGCGCGCGCGCGAGCGCCGAGATATTAACAAGAAGCCTAGCACGATTCTCGCCGGCTCGGCTGACCGAGCATCGAGCATCTGACATCACCGCTGAAATCTGGCATCACTGCAAAATTAGTCCGGATTCGCACCAGGGGCAAAGTCTGTAGGTAAAATCGGGTATATTTAGTCCAGACTCGCACCACCTAAACAAATTTAGCCCCCCCAAGTGGATTATTGATATATTTTTTTTTACCAATCGTTTGGTGGTTGATTGGTAGTATTTGGTACCGTATTCAAAACGTTCGGTAGTTTCTCGTTTTTCTAGGAAATCAAAAACAAATTTTTAATCTTCTTTTAGCCCCCCCACTTTGACTGTGGTAGTTTTTTTTTTTTTTAATCGATTGGCGATTGATTGGCAATGTTTGGTACCGCATTAAAAACTTTTGGTGGTTGCGCGTTTCTTTATGCCCGTTCTAGACTGGAGGATGAGCCGACTCTCGGCTCATCCGTCTTCTATAGTGTACGTGACATAAACTATACATAAACTATAGATTTTTACCCGTCTACACCACTCACTCGGATGAGCCGAGAGTCGGCTCATCCTCCAGTCTAGAACGGGCATTAGAAAATCGAAAAAACAAATTTTTGATCTTCTCTTAGCCCCCCCACTTTGACTGTGGTAGTTTTTTTTTTTTTTAATTGATTGGCGATTGATTGGCAATGTTTGGTACCGCATTGAAACCTTTTGGTAGTTTCGCGTTTTAAAAAGAAAGAATTAATTGTCAACAAATTTTTAACCTTCTTTAGCGCCTACACTTTGACTGTTGGGAATTTTAAATTCTTTTTTTACCAATTGTTTAGTGGTTGATTGGTAATGTTAAGAGCTGTAAGTTATTGAAAATATTATTTTAACATTCCAGTTATGTATAGTGACGATTGCACACATTCACTAATGCTGCGTTCCCACTACACGCGTCGCGCGTCGCGTCACGACGCCGCGTCATGAGTTATCCAGGCTGTGTTTCGATATTCACTGTAAGTACTGACGATATGACGTCATTGAGTAGAACTGCAGGAGCGTTTCTATGGGTGCGTTTCGCTATTCACTCGCAGTACTGGCAGCACTGTAAATCCGTTCCAATATACGCGGCAGTAAACTGTCAAAGCGTTTTCGTGTTCATGTGACGTCATAGATTTTGTCGTCACTCCCTACTTTCATTACTGCGGCTCGCGAGGTGAGGCATTCGCAGTAAGAACATGGCGGCTATGGCGGCACCTTTGAAAAAATTGGTCCTTACCTATGTGAACCTTGCAACCGACGTTCGAAAAATTAATTTTTTTACGGAAAACGTTAGCATTTGGTTTGTAGTTGTTTGTAGTAACAAAAATTTCGTTTGTAGTTTAATACATTAAAAATTATAAACATTTAAAAAATTACTCGCACCCCACTTTGAGATAACTCAAATCCGCTTGCGCCATCTTCTTCAAAATTGTTTGTAGTTGTTTGTAGTGCTTTTCTTTTCGTTTGTAGTTGCACTGTTCAAAAGTTATTATATTTTTGCAATAAACAAAAAGAGTAACTTTGCCAATTTTGGAGATATCTCAAATCAGCTTGCGCCATCTTCTTCAGAATCATTTGTAGTGCTTTTCTTTTTGTTTATAGTTGCACCATTCAAAAGTTATTATATTTTTGCAATAAACAAAAAGAGTAACTTTACCAATTTTGGAGATATCTCAAATCCGCTTGCGCCATCTTCTTCGGAATCGTTTGTAGTTGTTTGTAGTGCTTTTCTTTTCGTTTGTAGTTGCACTGTTAAAAGTTATTATATTTTTGCAATAAACAAAAAGAGTAACTTTGCCAATTTTGGAGATATCTCAAATCAGCTTGCGCCATCTTTTTCAGAAACGTTTGTAGTTGTTTGTAGTGCTTTTATTTTTGTTTATAGTTGCACTGTTCAAAAGTTATTATATTTTTGCAATAAACAAAAAGAGATAATTTTGAGAGACAATTTTGGAGATATTTTAAACGAAACGAAACGAAAACTATTACAAACAACTACAAACAATTCTACATCGAGTCGCGCAATTAGTTTTAAAATATTTCCAAAATTGGCAAAGTTACACTTCTGGTATATTGCAAAAATATCATAACTAGATATATATAGAACGGTGCAAATACAAACAAAAAAAAGAAGCGGATTTGAGATATCTCCAAAATTGGTAAAGTCACTCTTTTTGTTTATTGCAAAAATATAATAACTTTTGAATGGTGCAACTATAAACAAAAAGAAAAGCACTACAAACAACTACAAATGATTCTAAAGAAGATGGCGCAAACGGATTTGAGATATCTCAAAGTGGAGTGCGAGTAATTTTTTAATTTTTATCATTTTTAATGTATTAAACTACAAACGAAATTTTTGTTACTACAAACAACTACAAACAAAATGCTAACGTTTTCTGTAAAAAAATTAATTTTTCGGAAGTCGGGTGCCAGGTTCACATAGGTTTGGTCCTTGTGGACCTGGAAGGCAACAACGAGAAATATACAGTAATTGTTAATTACGGAGATGCGGTAAAAGCCCGAAAAGATTACTACTACTACTACTAAATTAATATAATTAATATAATAATAAATAATTTCGATATTTTTATAAATCTGAAAACTGTTATTTATTTTATAGACATGACTTTTGCAACATTATTGTTTAAATACAAGATTCTTTTTTATACATACATTTAGAATAGGTGCTCCTATCGTCGTGTCACGTCGTGTCTAAGATAGGTTAAGATAGGTTATATTTCTTTCTTATACGGGTGCGTTTCGACATTCAC
The DNA here is from genome assembly GCF_030848805.1 of Temnothorax longispinosus. Classification (NCBI taxonomy): domain Eukaryota; kingdom Metazoa; phylum Arthropoda; class Insecta; order Hymenoptera; family Formicidae; genus Temnothorax; species Temnothorax longispinosus. The sequence goes on from NC_092364.1 coordinate 10,659,968, forward strand.
TGGCAGTACTGGCAGTACTGTGGTCGTCGTTTCGTTATTCCAGCCTGAAAGTAACAGCAGCAATATAGAAACGCTCCTGCAGTTCTACTCAATGACGTCATATCGTCAGTACTTACAGTGAATATCGAAACACAGCCTATATTGCTGCTGTTACTTTCAGGCTGGAATAACGGAACGACGTCACGACACAGTACTGCCAAGTACTGCCAGTGAATGACCCACAAGCTCCCAGCCAGCGACCTCTACAGTAATGAAACTTACGATACATGAAAAAAATCTGCTTAATTTGCTCCTTCATAATATGCATGTTTCATAATTTGCTCCATTTTACTTTTTTTATAAATAAATGATAAAGTTAGTAACAATGTAAACGTTAATATAAGCGAAAATCATTAGAATTTGTAGATTCGCAAGGTACAGAAAAATTGCTCCCTTTTCGTTTGAATTTGCTCCACCTTTACAAACTAATTATCTACAGTATTTATTAAGAAAAACGTAAATAATTGCTTTATGCAGTTCGGAGGTTATCAAGAAATTATGCGCATGCGCAGTACTTAGCGCCTGCGCAACAGAAATCGAGCGCGCCATTTTTTAAATTATTCATTTTTCTTTAATTTGCTTTATACAGTTTGCGAGATATCAATCATTAGAATTTGTACATTCTCAAGGCACAGACAAATTGCTCCATTCTTGTTTCAATTTGCTCCACCTTTAAAAACTAATTATCTACAGTATTTATTAAGAAAAAAATAAAAATTATCGTTTTATGCATTTTGCAGGATATCAATCATTGGAATTTGTACATTCTCAAGGCACAGACAATTTGCTCCATTCTTCCCAGTAAGCAAGGAACATTAAATTAACGTTTAGAAATATTGACTTTATGTGTATTTTTTAAACGTTTTTCAATAATATTATACACATATTTGAAAAATATTATTTCGTAATATGATTTTTCTGAATGTTGTTAAAATATTTTGAAAACGTTACAGAAAATATTTTTCAAATGTTACTCTGACATTTATTTGAGATCAATGCAACAGTTCAAAATTCCTTGTAATTTGGACTCAGAAATAACGTTGGTAGTATATTAATTTTCTGTTGTTATAATGTTATCGTTTTATATTGTGCGCAACGCTCATCGCGACAGCCATGATGTACATGATTATCCTACATACGATGCGTGAGTGCGTATACACGTGTGTCAATCGAGGAGTGCGGAGTGCTCTTTATTTACAGCATATTTATATATAAGTAGTAACTATTATATTCTAAAAGTTGTATTAATGATAAGAATTCAATTAACCATATACGTGCTATAATTATTTGTGCTATGAATAGTAGCTGGTGATGTAGGATTCATTTTCCGATTTACAAGAGAGATTTACAAAAGAGGAAATATCAATTAATTTTTTTACGTTCTATAATAGATTTGTCCTTGGACATTAAAAATATCATCAAGGTTCGTCAATGCTATTATTTCAATGGTACCAAACAGTGTAACTTTCTATAAAATAACCTCAAAATTTAGCGAAATATGTAAATAATAACGTATAAATAAGCTGGTACACTATGCATGAAGACGATTTGTTGAAGTATTGTGCGGCTTTAATACATCATTGTTTGCATATATCACTGTAAAAGTAATTTAGTATAAAATTGGTATAAAGTTGATAGATATGTAACAAACGATCAGTACAAACAAGACCAAAACTGACTTTTTATTTATTTCTATATTTTTTTCACATATATGTGCTATAATCACACTCTAAAGTATATAAATAGATTATTGTAAGCATATTTTATATGTACAGGGCAATGAATATGTCTTAACATATGGGATCAATTGTTGTATCAAATTCAAAAAACCACCATTTGAAAAATTTGACCCTGGCTAAGATAAACATCAGTGAACAATATATTATAAGGAAAACTCTGTACAAGATACTAGAAATGCTAAAAGATGACCAAGAAGCTTTTACACAGGTCGTAAGTAAAGCTGCTTATTATAATTAAATTATGTATATATTAAATTACAACCTTTTTCTTATCTAAACTATATTGAATTCTTCTTGTTTTAGAGGCTATTAGACAACAATCCCTTGTAATACAGAGAAAGACTTGGAACACTCTATAATGGAATAGCTTAGATTTGCAAACATCCGTAAACAAAGGAAAAAATCTTAAAAGGTAAAAAAGTAATATAATGTATTTATGTCTGTTAAGTTAGCATCCTCCATAAAAAACCGGAATAACACATATGCAGAAATTAAGTGCTCTTTATGCGTTAATTATGTGCTCTATTCACGATTTTTGTGCTCGAGCGGTTTCGTGGGAAATTGCAATTGAAACTGAGGGTGCTGGCTTAACGTAAGCTAGCACCCCCACTCATTAAAATTACATATAAAATAAAAAACTCAATATGCTAGAATTATATGCTTTTTATGTGCTTTCAAATGCCTCAAACAAAATTAGTCTATCTGTAATAGTTTAAAAAATATACGCAAAAAAAGATATATATACTACTGATATAAGAATAAAGTATCAGTTAAAATAGAGAAAGCGAAATAATTCTTGTCTTAAAATGTTTCTCGATTAATGTGTTCTCGAAATATGCACAATGAAATTTTCGTGCTTATCCCCTTCGACCGACCTGAACGTGAGTACCCCATACGTACATATGTACAAGAGTACCTAACCAGTTAAAATACAGGTAGCAAATTGGTTTTAGTCTTAAAATATTCCTCAATTTATGTGCTCCCGAAATATGCACAATGATTTTAAAAGCATAAAAATCACATTAATTTTTTTTGTTAATGTAATTTTTTGATACAAATTTTTTAAATAAACAATTATATATATAATATTTAAATATTCTATTACCATATTCTTTTATACATCATAAAACAAATATATCCTTCAAGTATTAGTCACGCAATTGTAGCGTGAACTGTACTATCATTCATGTAATATTAATTATCATGAAAAACAATACACAAGAGATTCTATATAAATACAAATTAAAGTTTACTAAAGAGTAACTAATTTTGAAAATTACATTTTGTTTCTATTATTAGAAAGGGAATGTTAAAAATTAATTAAACATATGTTTACTTATATGTATTTATATATTGTTCAGAATCTCAGTGACCCATTCTCCATAATATTTAGCAACTTTGCAATACTTACTCCTAACTCATATTAAATAACTTTAAAAATGTATACAAATACATATACAAATACATATAAATACATATAAATAAAAATTTTTCTGAAATCTTATTAAACAAGTTAATCAATACATTAACCAAAACAAAAATCTTATTCTGTTTATTTTGAAAACACATAAGTTGAGGAACATTTTAAGACTAAAACCAATTCGCTATCTATATTTTAACTGGTACTTTATTTTTATACGTATGGGGTGCTCACGTTTGGGTCGGCCGAAGGAGATGAGCAAAGAAATCTCATTGTGCATATTTTGAAAACACATAAATTGAGGAATATTTTAAGACTAAAACCAATTCGCTATCTGTATTTTAACTGGTACTTTACTCTTGTACGTATGGGGTGTTCACGTTCGGGTTGGTCGAAAAGGATGAGCACAGAAATCTCATTGTGCATATTTTAAAAGCACATAAATTGAGGAATATTTTAAGACTAAAACCAATTCGCTATCTGTATTTTAACTGGTACTTTACTCTTGTACGTATGGGGTGTTCACGTTCGGGTCGGTCGAAAAGGATGAGCACAGAAATCTCATTGTGCATATTTTGAAAGCACATAAATTGAGGAATATTTTAAGACTAAAACCAATTCGCTATCTGTATTTTAACTGGTACTTTACTCTTGTATGTATGGGGTGTTCACGTTCGGGTCGGTCAAAGGGGATAAGCACGAAAATTTCATTGTGCATATTTCGAGAACACATTAATCAAGAAACATTTTAAGACAAGAATTATTTTGCTTTCTGTATTTTAACTGATACTTTACTCTTATATCAGTAGTATATAGATCCTTTTTTTACGTATATCTTTTAAACTATTACAGATAAACTAATTTGGTTTGAGACATTTAAAAGCACATAAAAAGCACATAATTGTACTGTATTAAGTACTTTATTTTTTAATATAATTTTAATGAGTAGGGGTGCTAGCTTATGTTAAGCCAGCATCCCCACTTTTAATTGCAATTTTCCATGAAACCGTTCGAGCACAAAAAACGTGAATAGAACACATAATTAGCACATAAAGAGCATTTAATTTCTACATATGTTATTCTGCTTTTTTTGCGGAGGGGGAGGGGTGCTAACTTAACAGGGGTGCTAATATATTTTGATACATAGACTAAATCACTGAAGATGTTACAAATATTTCTGAAGTTGAATGAGAAATTCTTATTTTTCAGCAACTGTTTGGTAAAGATCCGGAAAGATTAATAATTTGTTTAAAAGGAAAGAATAAGAGTTTGGAAAAAAATAGTAAAAGAGTTATATTAAACTAGAGCACCTGTATCGCATTGCCTAAAAAAGAGTTAGAAGGCACCTTAATTTCCCTTATCCGAAGGTTGACTTCAAAAATCCCTTCCTAGGATCCCTTCCTAGAATTAATACTTTCTGAGATAATTGGCAGAGATAATTTGCAGAAATAATTGGCACACGAAATAAATCTCATAATAAAACCTATATATGTATATGTATATGTATATATTTGTTCATATAAATAAAACTACTTTTTTATGGTAATTAGTGTAGTGCATTTTATTGAAAATAAATACATACTCCCTGAAATAAAAATAAAATATCAATAATAACTTTAAATAAACGTTAGAATTAATATTACGGTAATCTTAATATAATATTGTAATAAAGTTGATGGTTTGTTTAAATTTTTATCTCAAAAACGTTACAGGAATGATAGAAAAACCTTAGCAAAATGTTATTTGCAACGTTATGGCACTCCCATTTCAACATTACTGAAATTTCGGAATCGTGGTCAAAGTATATTCATAATGATGTTCTATACAACATTAAGAACTACATATTTAACAACATTACAAGTTCTAGAATATCGTTGCAATAACATTGTAATAATGATTTTTTGCTTACTGGGTTGTTTCAATTTGCTCCACCTTTACAAACTAATTATCTACTGTATTTATTAAGAAAAACGTAAATAATTGCTTTATGCAGTTTGGAGGTTATCAAGCAATTGTGCGCATGCGCAAAAGTATTTAGCGACTGCGCAACAGAAATCGAGAGCGCCATTTTTAAAATTGTCATTTTTCTTTAATTTGCTTTATGCATTTTGCGGGATATCAATCATTAGAATTTGTACATTCTCAGTGCACAGACGAATTGCTCCATTCTTGTTTCAATTTGCTCCACCTTTAAAAACTAATTATCTACAGTATTTATTAAGAAAAAAATAAAAATTATTGTTTTATGCATTTTGCGGGATATCAATCATTGGAATTTATACATTCTCAAGGCACAGACAATTTGGCGGAAATATTCAAACGTAATATAACAGCTCTATTGTTTATAATTATATCTCAAAGAGTTTAGTCAATATTTCCTATTGATTTTTGCTAGAATAACTGATTCTCGCTTGCTCTATTGGGATATTCAATTGCTCCATTCGTATAATTAATTTTTAATGATATTTTAGCAAAAAACCACTTATTTCTTTAAAATAACATATTTCCTATAGTTCTCTGCAAGTATATCCAACATAAAACGATTGCTCCTTAATTGCTCCATCATTACTTTAATGATTTATTGCATTTTTATTAAAAAATTAACAAACTGAATGCTGAAGCATAGACTTTTGCATAACGCATATAGGTATCAACCAATCATAATTCTATATTTTTATTCTGTTGTTAAGGCTATTGCACGTAACAAAGTTTTAGTCATAATCGTAAGGCCGTAAGAAAATAGACCAATCACAGTCGATTATTCTTCGAGCTGGAGGACACAAGGCGTTAGGGTGTCTCCCCATGCAGGACGGAATCTCGGAATCATTCTGATTAGTTAGTCTTATGAGGCTAACCAATCTGAATGATTCCGAGATTCCGTTTTCCGAAATTTCGTCCTGCATGGGGAGGCACCCTAAGGCCGGTCATTCATAGTCGGTTCTTATATTTAAGACCGTCTTAAGTACAATCTTAAGATGTCATTAACCAATCACAAAGCCGTATTAGCATCTTAAGACATTACTTAAGACTTAAAATAAGAACCGACTATGAATACCGGCCTAAAGGCCATTGCACGTAACAAAGTTTTAGTCATAATCGTAAGGCCGTAAGAAAATAGACCAATCACAGTTGTTTATTCTCCTTGAGCTTGAAGAATAATCGAGTGTGATTGGTCTATTTTCTTACGGCCTTACGATTATGACTAAAACTTTGTTACGTGCAATGGCCTTAAGTCCGTATCTACAATGGGTACAATGGGTGTAGTAAAGCGGGGAGCACACACTTCTGCACAACGCATAATGCGTAAGCATAAGAAAATTGATTGGTTCATACAAATGTGCATAAGGAAATAGACCAATCAGTTTTCTCATGCTTACGTATTATGCGTTATGCAAAAGTCTGTGTTCCCCGCTTAAGCCTCAAGCCGTAAGCAATTGACCAATTACAGGCGAATGTGAGGAGAATAATCGACTGTGATTGGTCAATTTCTTACATCTTGAGGCTTACTACAGCTATTAGTAGATACGGACTGTGGGTTTTTAGTAGTTTAGTAATTTCCTAAAAATTACTAAGTATTACTAAGTAATCTCTAGAAAAGTTTAATAATTTCTAGGGAAGTTTAGTAATTTCCTAGGAATTTTCTAAGAAATTACTAAACTGCTGCTCGCTGCTGCAGCATTTCACTGCCCATGAAATTTCACCTTTAGACTTTAGGTTTGTTCGCGTCGCATACTCCAATATACACCAGAGAGCACTTGGATCACGAGTAAAGCCCGGACACACAAATCGACGGAAGACGTAAGACGTAAATCGTAAGAAAATCCACTAATCAGAGTCGACTATTCCCCTCTTCTTCCCTCTTAAAGAGGGGAATAGTCGACTCTGATTGGTGGATTTCTTACGCTTACGTTTTACGTCCTTACGGCATTTTATGTGTGAAGGCCTTAAAGGTTGCGATTGGAGCAGATGAGTTTTTGGAGTGCGTTGGAGTGAGTAGGAGCATGGTGAGGCATGCGACGCGAACAAACCTTTTTACATCTTAATTGAGATAGGACTATTCTTCTGGATCTACAAATTTAATCCAATCAGCCCAAAGCGCTTACTAAGCGCTGACTTCTGCTGAACGCAGCCAATACCTTTGCGCATGCGCACAATTTCTTAATATCCCGCAATATGCATAATGGAATTATTTATGTTTTCCTTAATAAATACTGTAGATAATTAGTTTTTAAAGGTGGAGCAAATTGAAACAAGAAAAGAGCAAATTGTCTGTGCCTTGAGAATGTACATACAAATTCCAATGATTGATATCCCGCAAAATGCATAAAACGATAATTTTTATTTTTTTCTTAATAAATACTGTAGATAATTAGTTTTTAAAGGTGGAGCAAATTGAAACAAGAATGGAGCAATTCGTCTGTGCACTGAGAATGTACAAATTCTAATGATTGATATCCCGCAAAATGCATAAAGCAAATTAAAGAAAAATGACAATTTTAAAAATGGCGCTCTCGATTTCTGTTGCGCAGTCGCTAAATACTTTTGCGCATGCGCACAATTGCTTGATAACCTCCAAACTGCATAAAGCAATTATTTACGTTTTTCTTAATAAATACTGTAGATAATTAATTTGTAAAGGTGGAGCAAATTGAAACAAGAATGGAGCAAATTGTCTGTGCCTTGAGAATGTACAAATTCCAATGATTGATATCCTGCAAAATGCATAAAACGATAATTTTTATTTTTTTCTTAATAAATACTGTAGATAATTAGTTTTTAAAGGTGGAGCAAATTGAAACAAGAATGGAGCAATTTGTCTGTGCCTTGAGAATGTACAAATTCTAATGATTGATATCTCGCAAACTGTATAAAGCAAATTAAAGAAAAATGAATAATTTAAAAAATGGCGCGCTCGATTTCTGTTGCGCAGGCGCTAAGTACTGCGCATGCGCATAATTTCTTGATAACCTCCGAACTGCATAAAGCAATTATTTACGTTTTTCTTAATAAATACTGTAGATAATTAGTTTGTAAAGGTGGAGCAAATTCAAACGAAAAGGGAGCAATTTTTCTGTACCTTGCGAATCTACAAATTCTAATGATTTTCGCTTATATTAACGTTTACATTGTTACTAACTTTATCATTTATTTATAAAAAAAGTAAAATGGAGCAAATTATGAAACATGCATATTATGAAGGAGCAAATTAAGCAGATTTTTTTCATGTATCGTAAGTTTCATTACTGTAGAGGTCGCTGGCTGGGAGCTTGTGGGTGCCACAATGGATGACCGGCAGCAATTATTAACCTTTCTGCAGCTTTGCTCCCAATTTTTAAATTTAGTACTTTTATATGGCCGTTTGCTCAGTGAATCGAACAACAGAAGATGGTGGGTGCGGCCAGTAAATAGTGAAGAAAGACGGCATTTCAAAGGGTTTCATTTAACTTATTTTCGTGAGCTGATGGAAACAGATCATGAAGAATTTTTTAACTGGACTAGAATGTGGCCACATCAGTTTAGAAATCTTTATGAACTCGTTCGCCCTCGATTGTTAAAAAGAAGTCGTCGTCGTAACACTTTAGCGTCAACGTACTGTGCTGTGATTGGCCGATCTCATGCGACACGCTTGTCGCAGTCGCAGAAAGTTGAAGTTGGCTCAACTCCGTGCGACAAGGGCTCTTGCGACTGCGACAGCCTTGCGTCCGGAAACAGTACTCTTGCGACATTCTCATGCGACATACGACATAGCCTGTGCGTCTATTGTAGACGAGGCTTTATGCTGGGTCTACAATGGGAGTCGCAAATTCGTGAGTCGCAAGAATTGACCAATCACAGTCGATTATTCTCCTCAAATTCGATTGTGATTGGTCAATTCTTGCGACTCACGACTTTGCGACTCGCATTGTAGACCTAGCATTATGCACAGGTAAACAAACTGAGCACGAAGGAGCACGAAGTAAGAGACCGGAGCCGCCGGGTAAGGTTAGGGTGCGTTCACGAGATCACGAGTGCTGAAAATCCTACAGTATATGTTACATGCACTATAGGTTGAAAATGGCGCCCATCGATAAGAATTCATTCCCTTCAGCGGACTCCCTCTCAATTCGGTGCCACGAATCGGGACCACTTTTTCTACTCGCGCGCTATGAAGTTCGATCTTCTTACTCTTACTTCATGGCCACAGCCATGGGCAGAATATAGGCAGATACCATAGCGCATGCGCATATGGCTTCTGCGTTTTGCTTATCGCTCCTGTAATTTTATGTGCTTCCACCTTTACACCATGGGCATGGGTCGCATCATCAGTAGCATTATTGACGTGGAATTGAAATACACATATCTATGCAACCCGAATCGGGTCGAGTAGCAAATCGAAAACGCCATAAATTTCAATCCAATCTCAATCCCAATCCGTAGTCTGATACGGGCAAAGGGACTCTAGTGTCGACTTGAGTCGCTAAATGAAAAGCACACATTAGAGACTTTCTAGAAAACGCGTATTAGCATTTTTTACGTATCAAGTTCCCGTTCTATATCTATTGATGCATCTATGGTAAATTCCGTAAGTAATGTGCGAAGGATGATTCTTGGAATGATATGAAGACGCTAATTACATTTTTGGGGCAGTTTTTCGGTATATTCTGATCAATTCTGATATACTCTGTGATAAACGGAATAAAATAATCTAAATGTGTCCGCAAGAATGCTCGGTATAATCGTAGCTGGCCGACTCGTGAGTACATTAAACTCCATTATGCTATCACATTTCTTAATTGTTAGCGTCAGGTTTATTTCGATCGATTATGAATTATAAAACATACTTTTTATTTGTAGTTTTTGTCTTATTAACTTGGCAGAACAATATGTCTATATAATACAAATATAATGTTATTTTTACAGTTACTCTGTAATTGTTTGCTTTATAATAAAAAGGTTTTAAAAAAAGATTTTGAAGCTTATCAATTTTATTGATATAATTTGGATCCAACAAAAGTTTAAAATATTCTAAAATTTTCAGTTATAACTTAAGATTTTAAATTACGGCTAAACTCTACTTTAGTAGTCTTACTGTATATTTTTGCCTTAGTATCTGCTGGATTAATAAATACTATTTTATATATTTAACAATAGCAGCAATTGTAAAATTGTTATTATTACATACATTAGTAAAATTTAATTGAGATATGATCAATTATTCTTTATTAACTTTTGTAATAAGATTTTAGAATATGAAGGAAATATAAATAATAGTTAATTTTTAATGATATGGAAACAGGAGTGTTTAATAATATATATTTTTTATTTACAATAGATCAATTACTTATAATATGCTAACTTTACAATAGGCTAGTTATTATAACCTAAAATAAAAAGATCTCACACACACAGACACACACACACACACACACAGGGTGTTTAAAAAAAGTGTCCCATATTTTGAGAACAGGTAGTATGCATCAAAATAAGAAGAAAATGTTCAGTAAACATGGGTTCTAAATTAAATACCTGTTGAGATATGGATTAATCTTTATTATATACTATAGGAGGTGTTCTATGTGGTTCCCAATCATTTATTTTAAATTAAAAAAATACCAATTCCTACAATGTTTGTATGTTGTCGATACTTGATAATGACTAATGATCAAACCTTACTGCACTGCAGAAATAATACAACTAATATAAGAAGAGGGCAATGTTTATCATTTAAAGACCTTAATTTATTCAACATCTATCGACGACGTACAAACATTATAGGAATGTATATTTTTTTATTTAAAATATGTGACAATGAGTGAAAATCACATAGAACACCTCCTATATAATAAAGATTAGTCCATATCTCAACACGTATTTGATTTAGGACCCATGCTTACTGGACATTTTCTTCTCATTTTGATGAGTACTACCTGTTCTCAAAATATGGGACACTTTTTTTCTAAACACACTGTATATATAAATGTAATGTTCATATTTTAGGTCCAAACCGATTTTCAACAAGTTGGTGAAAATCAGTTCTTAATTACTATACCTGACGCTGATAATATAAACCATATAGTAGTATTTCTCACTGGCACTGTCCCTTTCCCAGATGGTATGGGAGGTGCAGGTAAGACAGAAGACAATAAAGATTACTTTTGCAAATAAACTATGGATGTCTAGACTTTTTTATATTGAAATTAATTTAAACAATTATCATTTACAGTATACTTTAGTTGGCCAGATCCGAATGCGCCGCCCAACTGGCAATTCCTTGGATACGTTTCCAATTCTAAGCCATCGGCCATCTTTAAAATATCGAATCTAAAGAAAAATCATGAATTTGAAAACAGCAATTTAGGAATTTTTGGGGTTGGTAAGATCTCGCACTTCGCGCAGATTGGTGTGTCGGTTGAACCACTGGCGGTGATTGAGCAGCAAGTAGCTACCGTTGCCGCAACTACGACCAACTCTTTCGTGGAATTTGTACAGAAGATGTTAACAAGTTTTGTGAATTATGTGACTAGTTTCACAGTGACGCAAGGGCAAATGACGCCAAATCCTACTGAGAACTATGTGCCTCTATCTACATTACAGAGCTGGTATGAAACCTTTGAGAGACGGTTGCAGCAGAATCCGAATTTTTGGAAGTCATGATTATAATTATGATCACATATAGTATGAAATTTGGATTTTCTATTGATACACACACACACACACGCACGCACACGCACATACATATATTCATACATATATATATATGTGTGTATATATATATATATATATATATATATATATATATTTTACAACAATGCGCAAGTACTGTTTCAATGCTGTCATAAAGTATATTGACTTGTCAGCATAAATTTATTACTTTTATATTATTGCTAATAAATAATGATATTATTTGGATTTATGTATAAAAATTTTGGTTTTAAAATAGATTGAACTTTAGTATATTAAACAACTTTAATGCAATGTAGATACATTTGTCATCATTTACATGACTTCAAGAAATATGATCTTTTGCTTTAAATATCCTTTTTATTTTGCATTATCATTTTTTTATTAGTGCTGGTCCACAACCTTGCTTTAAAGGATTATATTTAAGCCGTAAAGAAATTGACCAATCACAATGGAATGTGAAAAGAATACTCGATTGTGATTGGTCAATTCCTTACGGCTTAGAGCTGAAATACCTTTAAAAGCAAGGTTGTAGACCAGCACTTAAGCCTTTTGCTCTATTAGAATTAATCTGGTCTTTCATATCTTCAAGAATTTCCTATGGAAATATATCCCAAAATATTACAGATTTTTTTTAAGAAAACAATTTTTGGCTTTACAATTATGTTATAATACAGAATCATACTGTACCTTATTGGATGTAATATTTTTAATATCAAAATGTGGTAATGAAAGAATAACATGCATAGCATGCTAAATCTTGTTTTAAAACTTCTCTGCTTAAGTTGCCTTCAATATTGAGGAAAGTGGTTTCCGATTTTGCCTATTGGATTGCCGACTTTTATTGCCATCAATAGTTATGAGCAGCTTGGTGACAACAGTTGTCCTCTTACGAACCGAAAGTACCTATAATAGGTTGTCGGAAACCACAGGGCAACGTGATGGAAACAGTTTCCGCTTAGAATTTTAATCCGATAAGTTGCCAATATAATCTAGCGACATTTTTAAGGAAACCGTTGCCGTTAAAAAAGGATTCCTCTGGAAGGTTTTGTAGGAGTAGGTTATTCCCTTCTACAGAAATTTATTATACATATATATATATATATATATATATATATATATATATATATATATACACAAAGGTGTCCCAATATTGCCGATTACGGTTAATAAAGTGGATAAAAGATGAAATTCTCTGATAAAAATGTCTCACAAACTTTTCGATGTGATAGTAATTTAATTATGGTTATTTTTTTATTGAAGCATGGCCTCGACGGTACGTACATTAAAATTCAGTGCGAGGAAAGACCAACCGCGTGATGATAAATTAACAACGCATAGTCACGCCACTATTGGCTCTACACCGCGCTGAATTTTAATATACCGCCATGCTTCAATAATTAACCATATTATATATTAACTATCGAATCGAAAACTTTATTTGACATTTTCGTTTTAGATTCATTGTATCCTCTATCCACTCTAATATTAACTTGATCGCTATGGGCCAAAGCACATATGACAGTCGTAGTCGTGGACGTAAGTAACGCACAAGCTTTGGCGTATCCTGATTTGTCAGGTCGAGGACTACGACCGTCGTATATCGCTACGCCATGTTATGTGCTTTGGCGGTTTTATTGGGATATTGTAGGATATATTGGGCAGTGTTAAAAAGTGATTAATAATTTTAGGCCAGTATTCATAGTCAGATCTTATTTCAAGACTGTCTTAAATAATTGGCGACGAGAAGATTCGGTTGCGCCCCCGGCGGAACTACTGTAAATCAGACACTTTTGTCCCAAATAATTATTGCACTGCGGGACACAACAATGTGTATTAATAGGCTTGTTCGCGTTGCTTGAAATCCCCAAACATTTTTGCACTTGAAATGAGATAAATATATATTCGGCCGTTGGAGAGAGAGAAAGCGAAGATGCTGAGTGCAAAAAGTGCAAGCAACGCGAACAGACTGAGTGATACGCCTCTTTTTCTCGTGTTTTGCTTCCCATGTCGCAAGTGCAAGTTACTAGCACAGCAGGATACAGTGTATGACTTATGGCGTTTTCGATTTGCTACTCGACCCGACTCGGGTCGCATCAATGGACGTGGAATACATACATAGATATGAGGAATTTTGTATTTTATTAGATGCATAATTTTTAGTTTGGCTTTCTCATAGAGGAAGCTTTTCGCGCGTAGCAATACGTTGTGGATTTAATTTGCTAATTTCCTACTCTCTCTCATCAAAATTGTGACTTTGCTATGTGCAAATTTCCAAATCGCAAATTTCAATTTGATGAGGAAGCCAAGTGCAAATTTCTAATTTGCACAATTTTTTTTCCAATTTTTTCATAAAATTTACAGGTTCCAAGACGATCTTGGATATAAGACCCGACTATGAATACCGGCCTTAAAGAATTATATATGAAATAGAAATAGAAAAGACTGAAGAATATAATAAAATTAAAAATAGACCGATATCTTAAAATTTGCGGAAGTTAGAACAACCACAAACATTTCTACCAAAATTCTAAATTTTATTAAAAAAGAACCGCTTTACCGATCATCGCCAAATTCAATCTCAACCTTCCTTACATGATACTCTATCGATTAAAAAAAATGCATTCTGATATCTAAAAAATTACGGAAGTTAGAGCATAAACGGACATTATTTCTATCAAAATTCTAAATTTTATTTAAAAAAAACCGCTTTAACGATTATCGCCAAAATCAATCACAACCTTCCTTACACGATACTCTCTCGATTAAAAAAGTGGGGTTTTACAATTGACACAATGTTAAATCGATACTGACTTTTGGAATTCAAGCTACATGGTCCATATATGGACTTTCGCATATGATCTTTATAAAGCTGGATCTAATCAACCAAGACTTAAAGAATTATATATTAAATAGAAGTAGAAAAGACTGAAAAATATAATAAAATTAGAAATAGACCGATATCTTAAAATTTTCGAAAATCACATCGATACCAGGCACCACTTCACACGGGAATGCATCGAGGAAGGAACCATAAACGTGAAATATATTCCAACGGAGGAAATGACAGCGGACTTCCTATAACCAAAGGACTGTTTGGGCCAAAGCAGTTTGAATGCAGAAAGCAAATGGGATTAAACGACTGATTTTTTTTACTAAATAACATTCGTTTATGTGGGAATGTTGAGAAAGTAAACTCATTTTATTTATATAGTAGCATACATGCAATCAACACTCGCTCTAGATTGATCAATCGATTGCATACTCTCTATGTCGATTCTCGATTCTTGTATAAGTTACACTAAATGGAATATATTTTTCATTCGCCATTAGTACACGAAGCACGCCGCATTATCTTTTTATCTCTGCATAAAATCCTGCACCATCATTTATCATTAGCACCCATAAGTCCTGGGGTCCTATTAAGCCGTGATGAGACTACGGATTGGGATTGAGATTATATTGAAATTTAATCAATTAGAGCAAAGTTCACTAAGGCGCGGGTCCAATGGAGATCCGTAAACCTAACCCTAACCGTAAGACCGTAACCGTAAAAGTTGGTTAATTTGAACTTTTACGACCGCGGTTATGGTAACGAAGAGAGGTTAGATTCAGAGTTGCATTCAGAACGGGTGTGAGGTTATATGTTTATAATTGTTGAGAAATGTGTTCTAATAGCAAATTAAGATATTTATTTATGTTATGTCTATTGTATATTATAACAGAGACTTTTAATGTAGCTGTTATCCAAAGTTTATTAATAAAGATACAATGTGAAATACATAATAAGATTGTTATTTAATGAATCATTTAAAATAAAAAAATAATAAACATTCTGCAAAATATATGTCGTTCTGAATAGTTAATATTTTCGCGAGTTGTACAATTAAAATGATCCTCTCGTAATATAATGCTTCTTGCCACGAAACTGCGCCTTCTGGAGTACTCGGCAAGCGTGTCACGTAAGGTAACATTCTTGCATGTAGCATTATTAGCTCCCATTCTTCTCATGTTCCTAAAGATGATATTCTCTTCGCATTGTCTCCACTGTCCAGATATGACATTCCCATTGTCGTCCCATGTATCAGCGTAATTTGGAGGACAGTACGTAGCATTTTCTGATTTTGAGATTAATTCTGACATCCGGAGGAAGTTATGAAGGCACAATCCTGCACACACAATCCATTCTGCAGTATCAACATATGCAATAATTGTTGATCGGAAGATTCGCCAACGACTGGCCAAAATGCCAAAAGAGTTTTCGATAACACGACGTGCTCGAAAAAGAAGGTAATTGAAAGTTTTTTGTGTCTTGTCCAATTTAGTTCCAGGATATGGTCGCATAATATAGCTTTTCAAAGGAAACGCTTCATCTGCAACCATATAATATGGAAACTTTGTGTCGGTTTCTGGTAAGCAGCTAGCTATCGTCAGGTATTTCCAATTCGTTGTCATCAAGACCTATTCCAAAAGCTGATTCTTTATAGACTCCTCCGTCACTTTGTGAACCATCAAAAGCACCAACATCAACAAGAGTAAAAATGTAGTTAGCATCACAAACTGCCATTAACACAATGCTGAATGTTTTTTTTATAATTGAAGAAACTGATCCCAGTATTGTAAGGAGCTTGTACAACGATGTGCTTTCCATCAATTGCCCCGAAACAATTCGGCATATTCCGCAACTCTTGGAAATCTCGTGAGTACCTTCTGAAATCGTCAGCAGTAAGTAGAGGGCCTCTAGATACGAGGGGCGCAATAGTTGATCTAAGTGCTGATTGGCTCGCGTGAATTGCATGCTTTATTCTTTTCATAAGCACATACTTGCATAACGTCAGCCCATAAAAAGATGACAGTATGACAGAATTACATATATGTATGACAGTATGACAGAATTACATATCTTATTTTTTTCAGCAAGCGACACAAATCGATACAAACATATTCTGTCTTCGTTATTCATTGGAGTTTAAAAACTTTTTAAAAAGTATGTATCTATCCTATATCTATCCTCTAATCTTACATTCCGTAATCTAAATTTATTCTCTAATTCATTTCCGTAATCTATTTCTATTCTCCTTCCCTATTAGTAATTCCTACTATTCCTGATCATGGCATTGTGTTGTGCATTAAACTGCTCAAATAGATCAGACAGTTATGTTATGAAAAGGTTTCCTTCTAACACTGAAACTCAAAAATTATGGATTTCGAACATCAATAGGTCAAACTACAAATTTTCTATTAATTCCTATCTCTGTCAGGTAAACTATCTCCTTTGCTTTTATTAAATAAATAAATATTTTAAATAAATATAAGTAAATCAATAAATAGTAAAACAACAACTAATATAATATATAAAAAACTAATATATAAAATATATAATATATAATATATAAAAAACTAATATATTAAAAAATGTAAATATAAATATAAATATGTTATAATTAATAAATCAATGAATATAAAATATCTTAATATATAAAACAAAGTCGGGTTAGTTAGAACACTTATAACTCAAGAACGGCTGGGCCAAATTTTTACTACAAGTATATGAAATAGGGGTAGAATTTTCCGGAATAGCAGAATAACTAATAAAATATCGGAAAAATTCACGTAAAAAAAAATTAATCTAGAAAGATATCCAAATACATAGAAAAAATACATAGAGGGAGGGAGAGAGAGAGAGAGGAAAAGAGGGAGGGGGAAAGAGAGAGAGAAAAAGAGGAGGAGAAAGAGAGAGAGGAAGAGAGGAGAGAGGGAGAGATGGAGGGGGAGAGAGGGAGGGGGAGAGAGGGAGGGGGAGAGAGAGAAAGAGAAGGAGAGAGAGAGAGAGAAAGAGGGAGAGAGGGAGAGAGGGAGAGAGGGGGAAAGAGAGAGAGAGAGAGTGAGGGGGAAGGGAGAGAGAGGGGGAAAGGGGGGAGAGAGAGGGAGAGAGAAAGAGAGAGGGAGAGAGAGGGACTATTTGCGTGTCTTATCACTACATTCATTACTGTTAGGCGGTACGAAGTTCGCCGGGGCAGCTAGTTAATATAATAATAATAATATTAATAATAATAATTATTATTATTATTAATATTATTACTCTTATTATTTATCCTTTATTTTTATTATTATTAATTAATTATTAATAATAATTTTTTTATGCAAAGCGAGATCCAACCCATATTGCCCGGTGCTTCGGATGCATGTATTTATATTTATATTAGATTGATTAAAGATTCCATCATGGAATTCAAAGAAATCAAATACAAATCTGTACTTTTAATCAAAGAGTATATAGTTATGTACAATGTGTATGTGTGCAATATGTTCAAGTGTATTTTGTGCTAAGTGTTAATATAATTTTTTTATTTTATGTGTACAATAAAGTTATGTGTGCGTGATAATGTCATTTGTGCAATGTGTATATGCGTGCATTAATATCATATGTGTTCTTTCGCAAAATAAGAGATCGCAAACGAAGCAGTTGGCAATCGGTAATATTAAAGTCCCTCTAATAAGAGTCTGGCCAAGAGATAGCCACTTTTGATTGGTCCGCACTTTCCACTCATATGATTGGCTGTGTACACGCATCTTAGCCAACTGCGCATGCGTGATAGTACAAAGTTTCCCTCTCTCCCTCTGTAATATTGCTGTCTCTCTCGCAGAATTTGGCTAAGATTATCTCTTGACCAGACTCTTATTAGAGGGACTCTAGATAATATAGGTAAAACGAGCCCTCTCGAATGTTTCCCTTTCACAGGTGCATTTTACATCAGACGAATGGGTGAATAACGACAGGACAAAACTTAAGAAAAATGCTGTTCCAACAGTGTTTTGCCGTTGTTCTACTCTCGATAAGGAGAACAGTGTCCCCACAAATAGACTGCAACGAAAAAGAGGCCGTCCATCAAAAGAATCCAATGTGGACCACACTGATTTTTGTCCAATGAAAAAAGTATTTGTAGAGCATGATTATTATAGCAGATCTAATGCATTTGATCAAGTAGCAAGTTTACCTCCAGACTCAAACTTTGAATCATTATTAGCAAAAACTAGTATTGAAGCAAAAGATGAACAATTATTTTCACCTCCAAACACAAACACTGAATCGTCATTAGCAGTTTGTCTTGAAGCAAGAGATGAACAATTATTTTCACCTCCAAACACAAACACTGAATCGTTATCAGCAGTTTGTTTTGAAGCAAGAGATGAACAATTATTTTCACCTCCAAACACAAACACTGAATCGTCATTAGCAGTTTGTCTTGAAGCAAGAGATGATCAAATATCCAGCATAGAAACTATTCCTATATCTGATTCTTTGGTAGAATTGCCGTCTTACAATCATCTTGATCTCGAAGACCCTTGCAATTTAGACAAGTTTAACAAAATTATGAAAGAAAATTCTGAGCTTAGACATGCCTTGAACTGTATTAAACGTGACAGAGACAATTTGAAAAATAAGCTACATAGAACGCAGAAAAGGTACGAAAATCTATGCTTCCATACTTCAAAAAGATTTGAAAATGATCAATTAGACGCTCTCAGTAAAGGTGGTCATCTGAGAGGTGTGAAATGGAGCGATAAAACAGTCCTAAAGGCTCTGAGAATCAATTTTGCATCAAGCACAGTTGGCTATGAATTAATTTCTAACACTCAGATGCCTCTTCCATGCATTAGAGTATTGCAAAACAAATGCAGCATCTAAAATTTTCTCCTGGTATATTACAAGAAATTTTTCAAGTATTGCCTGCAAAAATTAATAACATGGCATCTCTTCATAAACATTGCATGTTATCATTTGACGAGATGTCCATAAAAGAGGCTCTTGAATTTGACACATCGACTAATACTTATATAGGATACTGCACTGTTCCAGCAGCAAAGCCCAGAATGAAAAAAGAATACAAAGCTCGATTTAATAATGATCCCATATTAATTGAGAAAGAACACGAAAAAATCTCCAAGACCGCTTTTATAGCAGCAAAGCTACAAAAGCAATGACATTTATCTTAGGAGGTGTCGCTAAGAGGTGGAAACAGACAGTTTGTTATGAGTTGACAGGAAATAGTTTTTGTGCTGAAACAGTAAAAAAAATACTGATTGGAATTATTAAAAAGTGCCATGATGTTTAGTGGTACAAGCAATTGTGTCTGACATGGGAAATCGCAGCATCTGGACAGCTTTTGGTATTAATGTAGGTCCGCATTCTAATAAAGTTTGGGTACCTCATCCAATAGATCCAAATATGAAACTTTACATTATGCCAGATCCCGTACACATCTATAAAAATATTGCAGAAATGCTGCGAAGCAATAAAGAAATTTTTATTGCTCAGCAATTCGTTACTGAATTCCAGCTTCCTTCTAACTGGGTTAAATTGGATCATTTGAAAACGCTTTGCAAATTTCAAGAAAATATGCGATGAAAGTTAGCACCTGGTCTTTCAGAAGATTATTTATTAATGAATCATTTTGGAAAGATGAAGGTCGGAAATGCTTCCAGAATCTTTAATCCACGTGTTGCTGCAGCACTTAATTTCTTGTCATACCTACCAAATGGTGAGTCTGAGATGAGGACAACGGCATGGTTCATTAAGATAGTATACACGTGGTTTAAAAATATGACAGCTCGCATTCCAATTCAAGGACTTGGGAGGAAAAATCCTGAGGCATTTGCAGCTACAGTTCGTAATTTAAATTTAACTATGGATGTATTCCAAACAATGAAAGTTGGTCATGAGTGGATACCCTGTCAAACAGGAGTCAAAGCTGTTACACTCTGTATTTTAGACCTAAGCACTTTTTACTTGGACGAAGTTGGTTTGGACTTTTTCTTGCCTGGCCGTTTCACAAGTGATATTTGTGAGAATTTGTTTTCAGCCATTCGTTACAAGCGCCCCAATCCATCCGCACTACAGTTCAAGCAACGTTTGAAAACTTGCAGTATTAGTCAATTCATGAAGCACAATTCTAAGTCCTCCTATGATCTTGATGATCGATCTGAATTGCTGAATTTATTAGATGCAAAAAACATGAAAATATCCGAAGATATTCGGTCACTTAATTCTCCATCTCTTGATGAAGAGGAAGAAATCATTCTTGCATGTCTCTCAGCTCAAGTTTTTTATGGTCTTGAGAACATTCCAGAAAATGATAAATATGTATTTTATAGAGTTTGTGGATATATTGTAAATAAGCTGCGAAAAGAGAAGCCATCATTCAGAGACTGCAATGCATGTCTTCAGGCTTGTAGACACAACTCCTCTGAACCACATAGATATGGGAAATTTAATCGTATGACCAATTTTAAAGATGGTGCTCTTTTTGAGGTATCCAATGATGTATTCGAGTTACTTTTGAGCGTTGAGGAAAAAATTATGGCTATTGAGACCTCTTTGCATACCTTAAAGTGTGACTTGCTGAAATTTTTAGAAGATAAAGTATGTACTGTAACAATTTCTCCCACTTCTCCTTTAAATCTTCAATGTCACAACATTTCTCACGAAATCATTCATCGGTACATTAAAATAAGAGTTAAGTTGATGAGTGAAAAGCCAACTGAATGTCATGCCTCCAAAGCTGCGTCATCACAGCTTTCCAGTATGAGCATGGAATCCAGATATTTAGCCAGTAAGTTCCATCCTTCCCAAAAAAAAAGTAAATAGTTGCCTTAAGAAAGTTCAACAGCCATAATTGTTTCCTCTAATCAACTGTGATCTTTGATCTATTGATATTTATGATCCTTTCTTTAGAAAAATAGTCACATTATAAAAAAAGTAATTGCTACATTATTAAAAAAATTAAAATGTTAAAAAGACTTAAAAAAATTTTTTTTTTAAATACAATGTTTACATATTGTTCAATATATATTTATATAAATATATAATATATATATAATTAATATAATTAATAAATTTAATTTAAGGAAAAATAAATAAATTAGATATTTACATACATAAATATTGTATATAAATATTGAAATAAATATAATATTGTGTGTAAAATAATAAGTAATTAAATATAAATATATAATCTATATTTATATATAAATATATAATATATAGTATATATAATTAATATATTTAATGAATTTGCTATAATTTAAGTTAAGCAATAATTAAGGTAAGTAAAAAAAGTTAACAAGGTAAGTGCAAATATATGGTATGTATAAGTAAATAAATATATGTATAAATAAATAAATAAATATATATATGTATAAATAAATAAATAAATATTATTATTATATATATTATATATATTTTATTTATTAAAATAAATTATATTATAAAATAATATAATTTTAATATAACTACCCAGTAAACACAAAGTAACAATAATATAACTGTTTTGTTATAATTTCTTACTCAACAATATAACTGTTATGTACAAGGCATGTTATATTACAGTTATATTATTGAGTGGAAAATTATAATATAACAATTATATTATTGTTACTTTGTGTTTACTGGGTATTGATCGCCATGTTGCATGCTTTATTCTTTTGTGCAGCAATTTCAAGTCAATCAGTTTGCGCCCCTCGTATCTAGAGGCCCTCTAGCAGTAGGTCTTGGCAAACATATAGGCGATAACTTGTCCCATATAATCTTGCAAGTGTCACGGATAACTTTGCTCACAGTTGATTTTGACACATAAAAGTTCCATGCAACAGTTTGCATACTGCAACCATGAGCAAGATAACTATAAAATAAAATATTCGTGTTATAATAGTTTAAAAAACACAACAAATTATTGAAAGTATTACAAAATATACTTACTACAAAGTAATACATAATCAATGTTCCGGCGACAGAGGCTCTCGAATACTTCTTTTTATCAGAGACTCTTGCACTAATTCTGATAGTCTTTCGAATTGTGAAACAGTCATTCTAGTAAACTTGAAAAACTGCTCATCGTCATTGTTTTTCATAAACTGAAAGAGAGTATGAAAATGGCCTTTTTGCTTCCGCTGTAATAACATTGGCCGAACCCAATATTTTCGTTTAATCTTTTTCTTCTTTTTCCGCAATAACTGCAGAATTATCGCAATTAAGTTAATAGCCACAAGAACTGTTTTTCTAACATGGTAAATATCCATTATAGCGAAATTTTTGCACTTTGTACCTACATTAGTCTATCGACTAGAGGCTCTTTACCTTGGAGACCTGCTGCGGATATGGGTACGAACCGGCGCGACACCTCCACGTGGCCCTCTCCTGGATTTTCAAGGTCCGAGGGGAAGATCCGGACACCGCCGCAACTGCGGTGCTCTTCGCGTTCCAAACCCTATCTCCCTGCTAGAGGTTTCCAGGAAACTCGAACGCTTATACAGAAAAGAAAACTCTTCCCGGATCTCCCGACGGCGTCTCCAGGTCATTTTGGGTTACCCCGACGAACACTCTTACGAGGGCCCGAATTGTATGCGGTTCCGCTGCCGGGTTCCGGAATAGGAACCAGATTCCCTTTCGCCCGACGGGCGGGGACAGTTAACACAGAGGTTAGAATCGACGCAAACACGAATTTGCGTTATGGGTTTACGGTTAGGGTTAGGTTTACGGATTTCCATTGGACCCGCGCCTTAAACTTGAAGTTAGTTTCCTTTATTCTGATTGATTAAATTTCAATCCAATCTCAATCCCAATCCGCAGTTCACGGCTTTGCGGTTCTTGAAACGAGGTGAAAATTACAAAAGTGAACAGATTTTTACTAGATTTTGACCAATAAAATTATACCCTTAAGGCCATTGCACGTAAGTGCTGATGGTCTACAACCTTACTTTAAAGGATATTTAAGCTCTAAGCCGTAAGAAATTGACCAATCACAATGGAATTTGAGGAGAATATTCAACTGTAATTGGTCAATTTCTTACGGCTTAGAGCTTAAATATCCTTTAAAGCAAGGTTGTAGACCAGCACTAACAAAGTTTTAGTCATAATCGTAAGGCCGTAAGAAAATAAACCAATCACACTCCATTATTTTTCGAGCTCAAGGAGAATAATCGACTGTGATTGGTCTATTTTCTTACGGCCTTACGATTATGACTAAAATTTTGTTACGTGCAATGGCCTTTAGGAAGAATTTATACCTTGGCAGAATAGCAGAAAGCAGAAAAACAGTAGCTAATCAGGACTTGCGTTGGCAGTAAGCATAAATATATGCATACACAGTACGTACAGTCGTTCACGGAAAGGTTGCAACACTTTTTTTTTGATGATTTTTGGAACGCGCAGAAATTTTGAGATCGCGATCCACCATCTCTGTATACACGTAGTGAACGGTTATGATAGCTGTCAAAGTGAACTATACAAGGTGGAGGTTCACGAAATGTATCTTGTGCGGCGCGGAAAATCTTAAGATATCAACTGGATACTGTAATATCGGGGTTAGTATAAAAGAATAAGCTAAATAGACAATTTTATTTTATAAATTAATTTTTATTTTCAAGACATGTGTAACATTAAAAATTAATGTAATATAACCTATTAATATAATTACTTATAATTATATCATATATTGTGTTATATGTTATATTAATTTTAATTACATAATTAATTACGTAATTAATAACATTAAAATTAATTAATAACATATTAATTTTAATACATAATATTAATACATAATTAATATAACAGTAAAATTAAACCGGTGTCTGAATTAATGTTCGGCAAGCAGAGGACATCAGTCGATCGAAGAAGCTGCCGTGGAAGACGTGGATGCTGAGACCGCGAAGCCACATCACCGCTTCAAAGCCAATTCTTCTCGTCAAATAACAATGAAGTAATCTTTCTAAAAAATTACAATTATAAAAATTAATTGCAAATTCAGTTTTAGTATAAAATAATCATTGTATTATAATTATATTAAGTTGAGAAGATAGATTTACTTACATAAAATTGCCAGATCGCTGATTACTATTGACTGTTCAGCAAGAACAGATCAATCGCAATCTGTTGTCCGCTGCAATCCAGAGTGAATCTCTTGTAGAAATTCGTTGTGGGATTAAGATGCGCACGTCTTTGTTCACTCTAGTACTGGGATCTTCTCTCGGCTGCAGGGCCTCTGGACCGACATTAGGCAGGCATGTTTGGAAAACGGCGATACGTCCTCGGGTGCTGGAGAGGAGTTTGTGAGCAGCTTGAAAACCGGCACCAACCCGGGCGTTGTTATTATCAAAAGTGCCACAGAACTTGATGGGCAGCTAGGCGAGAAGGTCACGGAATCGGCAGGCCCAAAGATATTTCGGATGACTTTTGCCTTGTGCCATGTTCATTCAAGATTTTAATTCCTTCATTCGTTCATTCATTAATGAGAGTTGTTCACGTTGCAATCATTTAATGTCAAACATATTATTCATTTATTTATACATCATCTTGGTGAAAAAACTTTTCACATTTTCTCAGAAATTTTACAAGAATTGGGACTTGTAAAAAATTCTAAAAAAGTATATGATATTTCTCAGATACTTTCAGAAATAATTGAAAATTTTTAGAATATTTCAATATCCGTATATATAAAAATTTCTGACAAATTGCACAGATTTTCTTATATTTATTCAAATTTCTGCAAGGATATATTAGCGAAAAATATTTTATTTTTATTTTGTCTGAGTTGTTTAATTCGTATAAAAAATTTGAAAATTTCTGAGTATTCTAAAAAAAATCTAAAAATTTTTATAGAAATTCTGATTATAATGTGAAAAATTCTGATATTTTTTTACCAGGGCATCCATGGAAGGTCACATAGTATTAATACCGTGTGACACTTTCATATGATTCTCTATTACTACATTTAATCTTTGGGGCATAGATGCAACTTTTTGGAATAACTTGTGCCTTGCGCGGAAATCTTCCCATACGATGAGAACATGTTGCGCCAATGCCTCGCGTCTATGTGGAAATTGAGGTTTCCATATTTTCTGAGTAAGTTGTTCCTCTCGTTTTCCATAATGTTACACGCCCAGATTCATCCATCGAAAATACGTTCTCATTCGAGAAAACGGTATTTGTCCATTCATGCTTCTGTGCCAAATGCTGCAAGGCAAAAGCCGTTGTTCTTTGTGGCGTTCGGTTAATTGTTTATATTGAGCCGATTTATATCGATTGTGTCTCTGTTCTCGCCATCTACGCTGCACGGTTTGCGCTATCGCATATTAGGAGCCTGGGCGCGTAACATTATAGAAAACGAGAGGAACAACCTACTCAGAAAATATGGAATCCTCAATTTCCACGTAGACGCGAAGCATTGGCGCAACATGTTCTCATCGTATGGGAAGATTTCCGCGCAAGGCACGAGTTATTCCAAAATTTAGTTGCATCTATGCCCCAAAGATTAAATGTAGAAATAAAGAATTATATGGAAGTGTCACACGGTATTATAACTATGTGACCTTCCATGGATGCCCTGGTAAAAAAATATCAGAATTTTTCACATTATTAATCAAAATTTCTACAACAATTTTCAGATTTTTTATACGAATTAAACATCTCAGACGAAATAAGAATAAAGTATTTTTCGCTAATATATTCTTGCAGAAATCTGAATAAATATGAGAAAATCTGTGCAATTTGTCAGAAATTTTCATATATACGGATATTGAAATATTCTAAAAATCTTCAATTATTTCTGAAAGTATCTGAGAAATATCATATACTTCTTCAGAATTTTTCACAAGTCCCAATTCTTGTAAAATTTCTGAGAAAGTATGAGAAGTTTTTTCACCAAGATGATGTGTGAATAAATGAATAATATGTTTGAAATTGAATGATTGTAACGTGAACAACACTCGTAAATGAATGAACGAATAAAGGAATGAAAATCTTGAATAGACATGGCACAAGGCAAAAGTCATTCGAAATATCTTTGGGCCTGCCGATTCCGTGACCTTCTCGCCTAGCTGCCCATCAAGTTCTGTGGCACTTTTGACAATAACAACGCCCTTGGTACCGGTCTTCAAGCTGCTCACAAACTCCTCTCCAGCACCCGAGGACGTATCGCCGTTTCCAAACATGCCTGCCTAATGTCGGTCCAGGGGCCCTGCAGCCGAAAGAAGATCCCAGTAATAGAGTGAACAAAGACGTGCACATCTTAATCCCACAACGAATTTCTACAAGAGATTTGCTCTGGATTGCAGCGGACAACAGATTGCGATTGATCTGTTCTTACTGAACAGTCAATAGTAATCAGCGATCTGGCAATTTAATGTAAGTAAATCTATCTTCTCAACTTAATATAATTATAATAAAATGATGATTTTATACTAAAACTGAATTTGTAAGTAATTAATTTTTATAATTGTAATTTTTTAGAAAGATTACTTCATTGTTATTTGACGAAAAGGATTGGCTTTGAAGCGGTGATGTGGCTTCGCGGTCTCAGTATCCACGTCTTCCACGGTAGCTTCTTCGATCGACTGATGTCCTCTGCTTGCCGAACATTAATTCAGACACCGGTTAATTTTACTGTTATATTAATTATGTATTAAAATTAATATGTTATTAATTATTTTTAATGTTATTAATTACGTAATTAATTATGTAATTAAAATTAATATAACATATAACACAATATATGAATATAATTATAAGTATAATTATATTATATAACCTATTAATATAATTACTTATAATTATATTCATATATTGTGTTATATGTTATATTAATTTTAATTACATAATTAATTACGTAATTAATAACATTAAAATTAATTAATAACTAATAATAAATTAATTAATTAAATAGGTTATATTACATTAATTTTTAATGTTACACATGTCTTGAAAATAAAAATTAATTTATAAAATAAAATTGTGTATTTAGCTTATTCTTTTATACTAACCCCGATATTACAGTATCCAGTTGATATCTTAAGATTTTCCGCGGCGCACAAGATACATTTCGTGAACCTCCACCTTGTATAGTTCACTTTGACAGCTATCATACCGTTCACTACTAGTACAGGGAAATTAAACAAAAAAATGTCAAATCTGCGGAATAATTCACATGTAGCTAATTTTTGCATGGACCTTTATTTCATCGTTAAAAACAATATGTGAAAAGTCCCCATCAATGTGACCCCTGCTAAAAATTTTACAGAGGGTCAAAGGTAAAGAAAAACAGTTTTTCGCGAATATTTCTTTATTCATTAGTCCTACGGCAAAAATAGTTATTACAAAATTTGTAGCTTATAAAATTCTCTACAAAAAATGTTCTATAAGTTTTTTTGTACAAGCAATACTTTTCACGTAATAAATTTTGCAAGATATGCGCTGCGCGGTAAATTTACGGAGCGCGCTGACAGACGTCAAATAAATTGAAGCGTCGCACGCGCGCACAAAAAATGTCATATCTTTTGAACGAATCATCGTACAAAAATGATCGAAGAATCGTTGAAAAGCAGAAACTTTCAGCTTTTTAATGCAATTTGGTTCGTTATTCTATGATAATTTTTGAAAATTCTACGATGGTTTAAACAAATTGTTACATGCATTTTTTGCCTTTTTTCATAAAATCAGCCACAAGTAGGTTCCAAATTGTTTAAAAAAAAAACGCCAGCAGGATATTACAGTATATACTTCATACTTTGACCCTACCAGAGGAAAAAAATTACAAAAATTTTTTGCTTTAAAATCAAGCTATTGACATTTTCAGTAATTTTTAAAATTTTTGATGAAACGTTAAAATTAAAATTGTCATAACTTGGCGAAAAACTGAGCTAGAAAATTTTTTTAAAAAGCAATCGAAAGCTTGAAATGTCTACTTTTAGGTCCTACATTGCAATATTCCTCATTTTCTTGCATTTTTATTTATTTATGTAAATATACGAGTTGTCGCGAAAAATCTTATTTAAACAAAGGACTATATATTTACTTATAGTAGTTTTGTATAAAAATTTACGTTTCTCGGGGATAATGCACTGTTTTCCACACCACCTCGGAAGTACAGTGCTAAGCGCGTTTTTTTCTACGTGATGTCCCCATTAGGTCTAATCCACTGTTTTTTTGAGAGGAATAAAGCAAATCAATTTCTATGGCTTCCGCCAAGAAATCTGGAGATTTGTCTTCGTAGCTGACATAGCATTTTTCGATTATATTAGGTGCTGCGTTAAGGCAAGTCTGGCCATGGCAATGTCTACATACTGCTGAACATTTTAAACCCATTTTTCTGCAGCCACAGTTGAATCCGCAATTTTTCGAGCAGTTGAAAAAAATGGAGTTTAACAGAGTGTCCGAAGCAGGTGGTAGCAAAGATATATTTAGGTATTATTGTTTTGCTAAATCAACGCGGCTTACTAAGGCAGTGAAATTATCTACTCTTCCACCAACATCTAGTGCTGCTCAACAGCATTTGTATCGGGTGTACTATCAAGTGCAAACATGGCTCGGGAACGATCTCAATCCTGAAGATTGGGGATGGATAAGGAGGAATAATATTTTGGAGCCGATTCCATCTCTGCTACCACCTGCTCCGGACACTCTATTAAACTCCATTTTTTGCAACTGCTCAAAAAGTTGCGGATTTAACTGTGGCTGCAGAAAAATGGGTTTAAAATGTTCAGCAGTGTGTGGACATTGCCATGGCCAGTCTTGCCTTAACACAGCACCTGATGCAATCGAAGATTGCTATATCGACAGCTACGAAGACAAACCTGCAGATTTCTTGGCGGAAGCCATGGAAATTGAAGAAGTTGACGCGGAAATTATGGATATCGAGCCAACGGAGGGAATTGAAGAAGAAGCAGAGACTTAATAGCAAAATGTGTGTTTTTTCACGTTTGCAAAAGAATGTTTACCATGGAAATTGATTTGTTTCATTTCTCTTAGAAAAACAGTGGATTAGGCCTAATGGGGACACCACGTTAAAAAAAAAAACGCGCTTAGCACTGTACCTCCGAGGTGGTGTGGAAAACAGTGCATTATCCCCGAGAAACGTAAATTTTTATACAAAACTATTATAAGTAAATATATAGTCCTTTGTTTAAATAAGATTTTTCGCGACAACTCGTATATTTACATAAATAAATAAAAATGCAAGAAAATGAGGAATATTGCAATGTAGGACCTAAAAGTAGACATTTCAAGCTTTCGATTGCTTTTTAAAAAAATTTTCTAGCTCAGTTTTTCGCCAAGTTATGACGATTTTAATTTTAACGTTTCATCAAAAATTTTAAAAATTACTGAAAATGTCAATAGCTTGATTTTAAAGCAAAAAATTTTTGTAATTTTTTTTCTCTGGTAGGGTCAAAGTATGAAGTATATACTGTAATATCCTGCTGGCGTTTTTTTTTTTAAACAATTTGGAACCTACTTGTGGCTGATTTTATAAAAAAAGGCAAAAAATGCATGTAACAATTTGTTTAAACCATCGTAGAATTTTCAAAAATTATCATAGAATAACGAACCAAATTGCATTAAAAAGCTGAAAGTTTCTGCTTTTCAACGATTCTTCGATCATTTTTGTACGATGATTCATTCAAAAGATATGACATTTTTTGTGCGCGCATGCGACGCTTCAATTTATTTGACGTCTGTCAGCGCGCTCCGTAAATTTACCGCGCAGCGCATATCTTGCAAAATTTATTACGTGAAAAGTATTGCTTGTACAAAAAAACTTATAGAACATTTTTTGTAGAGAATTTTATAAGCTACAAATTTTGTAATAACTATTTTTGCCGTAGGACTAATGAATAAAGAAATATTCGCGAAAAACTGTTTTTCTTTACCTTTGACCCTCTGTAAAATTTTTAGCAGGGGTCACATCGATAGGGACTTTTCACATATTGTTTTTAACGACGAAATAAAGGTCCATGCAAAAATTTAGCTATATGCGAATTATTCCGCAGAAAAATCCTAATTTCCCTGTACTATACGTGTATACAGAGATGGTGGATCGCGATCTCAAAATTTCTGCGCGTTCCAAAAATCATCAAAAAAAAAGTGTTGCAACCTTTCCGTGAACGACTGTACATTCTGCTTACTACCAGCGCAAGTCCTGATTGGCTACTGCTTTTCTGCTTTCTGCTATTCTGCCAAAGTGTGAATTCTCCCTTAAAGCAAGGTTGTAGACCAGCACTAACTAGTTTTAAAATAGAAAGACTTTTATACATAGAATAATGAAAGGAATCGATTGTAAAAAAAATATTTTAAATAATTTGATTGTATTTTTTTTGTAGATGCATTTAATTTTACAAAATTGCAAATGTAAAAATTAATATTTATTAATATTCAAACAAAGGGCTTGCGAACTAGCTGGATGTTTGTGCTACCATAATATAATTTGAACAATAAAAATAATCAACAAACGTTTCGGCCATAACTGTGACCTTCTTCAGTGTGACAAAACAATGGCATTGGTCGTTGAATATAAATACCGGAATAGTCGTTACAAGTTAAAATTAAAGATTAAAAATTACAATACCCTCTTAACATAATTGAAACGCCAATCGCTTACATACATGCTATCGTCAATCGCATACATATTCGTCGTATCAATCCCGATCACAGCTCGCCGAAGCAGGAAACACAGATCATCGTGTCCAGTTTTTGTTCGAGCGTCCATGGGTCGATCGAGGAAGGATCCGTCTCTATTGTCCAACTCATTGCGGTCAAACGTTAGGTAGGACTGATGCCGAATGTCCTTCAACCGTAGAAACGCTTGTCGAGGAAAACATGTTTAACTGTGGTCGGTCTGATGTCAAAAATAATTGGACGTAGCGGCAGTTGCTAAACGTGAACATGGCGGTGAATTTTCTGTCATTCTGGGTAAGGTTAGGGTTATATTGCCGACGCTGCGTTGCCACATCTACCTACTCGCGAACCATCAACTGCTGTTTCAGTCTAATTTCGATCGCTTTAACTCGTAATATATTTGTTATTAGGTGGTGAATACGTGTTTTTTTCCGTTCTAAATGTTCGCATTAATTTATTGTACGCGTAGGCACGTTTTTTGAGCGTTTATCTTTATACTAGATATTAAAGAAAATTGGGATCAATCATCGCCATCAACGCTTTCTCCATATAACCCCATGTAAAACGACGCATTTTTGGAAGCTAATATCTTAGCTCCTGGATGGTCAATTAATCTGAAATTTATTCCACACATGCAGTAGATTCTATACTATCATATATATTTTTTACAAACGAAAATCTTTGGTTGAACAAAATGCTCCAACCTCCCTAACAACTCCACCTATGGTCAAACTGATAAGGTCAGCAAATAGATCTTTTTAAACCCTACAACTTTTGTCTAAAACAAAAGGGTTTTTTGTAAAATGTATAGTTTTCGTAAAATTAAGGGATTTCAACACTTTTTGTATATATACTTTGTAAACATATACATATATTGTAAAGTTATACATAAATAGAATCATATATAATTTATCACTATTGTATTTTGGATACCTACAAAATTATTTTAAATTTTCATTTGTATGAATTATTTTTTCGTTTGCATTTTGCAGAAAAGCTACTGATCCGTCTTGACAACGTTTGATGATATGTTAGATCTAAGGCCGGCATTTACAATTTGATTTTAAGCTTAAGAAGATCATCTTAAATATAAGATTTATTTAGCTAATAAAATGGTTGTAAATAGTAACTTAAAATTTTGAATACAAGAACGGATTATTAATAATTAATGGATTATTATTTACTATTTTAAACAGCTTTCATTTACACAAATATAGTAAAAAATTATTATATTATATTATATAATTTTATTATAGTAAAATTATAGAATTATGATTTTGCAACTTTTCCGAAATATTAATGTCATCATTACAATAATGTATCTTATTGACATTTTGTTAATCTTCTATATCTCTCTACATCTACAATGTCTCTATGTTGTAATGTTGTCGCAATATAAAAAAGCCAAAATATAAAAAAGGAGCAATATATTTTATTCGCTATTGCATATTACATTGCTACTAATCAGCTATTACAAACACATTTATGCACGAAAGACGCGTTGAACTCCATAAAGTCCATGTATGACGGTATCGATCGAAAATTGTTTATGATCGCATCGGGCGTGACTTTTATCTACGCGGGAGTATTTTTTGAATCGTGGCGCGCCTGCGCATGAGCGTAAGCGCGACTGCGATCTATCTTTGCTTGATATTCTATCAATTCTATGTGCAACGAAGACAGAATAATGACAACGCTGTGAGGAGTGAAGAGCATGAATCGGACCGCAGCCTCGATCTTGCACGATGCGACGGCGGCCGATGACGTCATCGCCGCGCGCGGAACGGAGCTTGGAAGGCGCGTGTATGTACATACGTACTGTCAACAGGCGTGTTGTATGTTGTATATGTATGTATGATGTATGTATGTATGTATGTATGTATGTACGTACGTACACGTACGTACGTATGTATATATATATATATACATACGTATCATATATATATATATATATATATATATATATATATATATATATATATATATATATACATATATATATGACATACGTACGAGTCAACCACGAAATTCAAGGTTCCGATTAGTTCCGAAGGCGAGTGTAGTGTGTGGAACGGAGCGGCGCAATCTTGGGCGCAACGGTTCGAGGAGTCCGTGCGAACTTCACCGTGTGTGACATCACGCTTCATTGTTGGAGGTTTACGTCATTCCCCGAGTCCGCGGCGCTTTGAGACGACGGACGAGTGCACGCACGCCGCACGCACGCACGCTTGTACGCATGCACGCATGCAGAGACAATCTCTCGTCGTGAGAAAGACAACAAGCGATAAAATGTCACCCACCCTGTCGTTGCTGATTTGAGTGTGAGTCGAATCTCTCGCACAGCCGCTCCAGTGCCCGTCGTGTGTAAAACGGAAAGAAGGCGTTCCGCGTTTACGGAGGTGTCACGTACGAACGTTTGTTCGCGAATGCTGCCCGAAGAAGATCAAAAAGATCACTTGGTGTCTTCGTAAAAAAAAAAAAAAGAAACGTTATTCTCGTTCGGGAATGTCAGCGCTCGACGTGTCGAAGTCGAAATAACCGCTCGAGTTCCTCGCTCGGTGCCGTGGAGATACGGAGATTTTTTATATTTTATATTCGAGAGCGAGATCCGCAATCCGCGCGCGCGGCGTCGAATGACTTCCGCGCAATTTGACGCCGCGTGACTTCGTCATTGCTCGCATCGCGTCGCGTATCGTCGACGGCGGGCTAGCCCGGTGAAGAATGTCATCGATCATCGTCCACCATCTCTTCTAGCGTCAGACAGTGCTCGCACGACGACGACGACGGCCACCGGCGCGCCTCTCTTTCATTTTAAATATAACAGTGTATAAATAAGTATGAGCAATAGCGAGAGTGCGCGGCGAGGCTCCTCGCGTCGCCACCGCCGTTGATTTTTCTTCCGTCCGTGCGCGCGTTGTTTATCAACGCGCTCTGCGCGTCAGACAGAGATAGATGTATGTAGGGGAATGAGCGAATGAGAGCGAAAGCGAGATAAACGAGTGGTGCGCGACGTCTCGTCGGATCCACTTGGAAATTCGTAACTTGTAACTTTTCCACTGTACGTACGTGTTCGCTCCACGGTGGTCCTTGCGCGAGGACACGCGACATCGAACACCATAAAGGTTAGTGTACGCGACATTCGTTTCGACACTTCGTCCCGACACTCGATCCCGCGCGACTTCTCTCCTTTGCCGAGTCGTAAACATGGGCTACGTTCCGATATTTACCGTCAGTACTGAAAATCTATAATTTACGTTGCGTACACTATAGATTTTCAGTATTGGCAGTGAATATCGGAACGCAGTCGAGGACGATAAGTGACAGAAAATATGACAGGGAAGGAGGGCAGATGCCCGTTTAATGAATATCGCTATTTCGATAGAGTTTCTCCGATTGAGAGTTCGTAGTGTTGAAAGTGACTCAAAATAGGTTTCGTTCGATTAAACAATGCTGTTCGAGGTTTGTGTTTGAGCATTGTGACTTGACGTGCGTCGACGTTCACGCCTATTACCTCCCTTTTTCTACCGATCGCTAAGAAAAAAAAGTGATAGACGTGAACACTAGCCACTAGCGAATTCGATTGGATGCACTCAGTGCGCAGTCACAAGCCATCGTATGTACATACACAAATCAACGTAAAATGTACGTTTAATATAAACGGGTTAAATCACGAAATTCTCAATATTCTTTATTGTGCTATTTGGTAAAATATATATTGGGCATTTTTTCAGTCGAGATATTTGTATTTTACTTTTTTTTTTGGAGTTTGTTCTCTCGGTTGAGAGAAACTTAGTGCCTTCGGTCCCTCCCCGGAACCATACGACACAACGATGCTTGACCCAGATTTGTATTTTACTTTAAAGATAAGAGGTTAAATCAGTGTACAACGCACTGAAATATATACATATTGGAACGTGTGCTGGCGTTGAAACGCGAGGGAAGAATAGATGCTGTCAAAGGGTTCACGCTGTGAGCGTGAATCGGACCGCAGCCCTTGTCGTACACTGGCATGCGTACAAAGTTAGAAAAAGACAGGTGGAAGCGTTGAAAAAGCCTTGTGTCCACGATGCTAGAAATCACTCCAAGATCTCGGACGGAGAAAGAATTAACCAATCGCATTGGTTAATTGCCGAATTGTTTAAATATGATTGGTCAATTTTTTGTTCGTCCACAAGACAGTATTGTGCGTTAGGGCCTGAGCAGAATAGCTAACTAATTATTAAGACAATGTTGTATGCTTTATATCTTTGTTTTTAGCAACTATTTACTGTCTTGTGTTTCAAGTCACGAGTGTACGAAGTGTCAACAT
Source organism: Temnothorax longispinosus (assembly GCF_030848805.1). Taxonomy (NCBI): domain Eukaryota; kingdom Metazoa; phylum Arthropoda; class Insecta; order Hymenoptera; family Formicidae; genus Temnothorax; species Temnothorax longispinosus. The sequence continues at coordinate 10,695,580 of NC_092364.1, forward strand.
TTGTAAGACTTTTGAGACGCAAGACAGTATTATGCGTTACTAAAAACAAAGGTTTAAAGTATAAAACATTGTTTTAAAATTATAAGTCAGCCAAGCTATTCTGCTCAGGCCTTAAGAGTCTATCCTTCCCTCGTTTTCCGCTTAGCTGTAGCATAGGCAGTGCGCGTTCCAGTATGTATATTTCAGTGGTGCAACGGCTTTAATATGCACCAGTGCGCACTGAGTGCATCCAATCGAATTCGCTATAATACACATCGAGTCAATGCTCAGAATTACAAATCTTGGTCAGCACTAGATTAAAAGATTATTGAGCCAACTTTATCTGCATCAATAATCTTAAATAATTCTTGATATTGAATTTTCTGAGAAAAATAGATTTAATCGTTCGATGACGACGAGCTCATGTGATATCCGATTGTTTCTACCCCTTTCGTAAAGAAACGACAAGGAGGTGACACGAGAATGTGGTTGCGTAGTATGTATGTATAGGTACACAAGCGTCCGTCAGTCATTATATATATATATATTCTGTGCCGTCAGTCGCGATTTTGAGAGACGGTGGCACTGGTGATCTGCTGACAGGGGCATTCGACCTTTTACAACTCTGTACAACTCTCTGTGACGCGGAGAGAAGATTGTCACTTTTTTTTCACATAAAACAAGTTATTCGTATGACTCAATGAATCATTTGTTATTAATTAGGAATTACGTGAGATATGATTCTGTGACGGTGTGCGTTTCTCGAGATTTTAGTGAGTAATCGCGATATATTGTGATTTGACAGAACATCAATACAATTATTAACCTTTCTCACTCCCTCTACCTCTCCTCTTCTCTATTTCTACCTCTTTCTATTTCTCTCTCTCCCTCCCTCTCCCTCTTCCTCTCCCTCACCCTCACCCTCACCCTCTCTCTCACTCATAAATAAATATAGGTAGATATGTTAAGGTAATTTGTTCGTAACAATACTGTCAAAAAATTAATGACCGACAAATGACATGTAGTATTTGGCTAGGATTGTCCGCGTTATTCATGTGTGTGTAAGAATCTCATGTGTACATATATAGAAACTAATGTGTGTATTAGAGATTAGGATCACTTTAAAATTAACTTCAAAGGTTAGCTGTCATATGCGTCCACCGCTAAGAATCAATTACTTCGAAACTAAACGGTCAAAGGTCTTGTATTTTTGTAAGTGTATTTTTACACAAGTCTCTTCTATCGTCTTCTTGTTTTTTATAAAAGTTGCCAGAGTAGTTTGATACTACAATTAGAAACGTAGTATCGGAAGCCGTTTTCATACCTGTAATACATGTAAAAAGTACTAACTTTGATTTCAATTATCTCAACTTCGGTACGGTCAATTTTTTTCTAATTGCACAGGTGTGTAAATCGTGTTTACATTAATATACTGTTCAAATTTTATGAGGTTTTCCAGAAAATGAGTTTACGGACTAACTACCTTAAACATTTTCTTTGTATTGTATTCACAGATGGGCTTGATGAACCATTTTTAACGAGAAGAGGCCAGAATAAATTTTTGTTCTTGATAGGAAGCATTTAATGCACTGGCATATCTAACCAAAATGTCATCAAGGTTAATTATAATTATTATATTTAAAATTGAAGATAATTGTTAATTATTTATTATATTGTATATTATATAGATACTATAAAGTATATTTCTTACTTAACAAAATTGTTTTGTTTGCCTCAGTTACACAAACCTAATTTATATATATTTTTTATAGGAAAGCTTGAAAATCCTTATTGAGAGGAACATAAATACGTATTTTCAGAAGTAGATTTAAATCACCGCATAGTTTTAAATGATGAGGAATATTTATCGCCAGATATTAATTGAGCATAAACTTAACGATCACCAGTATCTCCAGTGTAAGTGTGATAAATTTTTTTCTTATCTACATTTAATTGTTATTTAATCAACGATGCCGACACAGAGAGAAAGGAGAATCACTTGCTGTTTCAGATACAAGAAATATACGTGATGCTGTTACTTCCAAACTGCTTGCAGCTGTGCAAAAAGCTGCGGCATGATGCTGAAGATTGTCCTGATTATACCGATGCCTGTATAATGTTAGAAGAATTCTGCATATTTGCTGCAGAACTGGCACGTCTGTGCGAGCGAGGGTAACATAAAAACTTTAAAATATATTGACAGGTTTGACTTTGTTAGGTACTTCTCAGCATTTTTTAAGACATCACATATAATTTTCTTATGCAATAACTTTCTTTCCTTGCAAGCTAAGTTATTATTTGCGCTAAAATAAATCAAAGTTTTTTCTACGTATCTTTGATTAATCATCATCAGGTGAACGGAAATCTATATGTTTCAGGCAAAAATATTGAACATTTAATCATGATTATAGTAGGGATATTTAAAAACAATGATGAAACGCAACGCGATGTCTGTCGTAACAAAATTATTTGATATTTGGAAGTACGTTCAGTTACAAAACGATTAATCCATGCTACTGTTTAGTATGTTATATTATCACACTCTGATGAAATTTTATGATATTTAACATTGATATTATTGATGCTTTTTTGCTGTTATATAGACTGATACATTTTTATGATCTGGAATAACTGTCATTTTTATTACCATAAAAAATTATCAAATATTTATTGCGTAGCTTTGAAATACGTTTTTTAATACGGTATCTTCTAAGTGCATACGTGAGTCTGTCACGTTTAACGCTATTTTTCCCTACCTTAAAGTATTTTAAAAAGTCTAAAAAAATTCATGAAACATCTGTCTACATTGTAGTTGAAGATTTTATAGTCATTTTGATAAACATCGTTTATTTAATATCTTCTGACAGGCTTGCAAGTTTTACAGTTACGAGCAGATATCACTTTGGTTCGGACGCCGTAGACCCACGTATGCACCTTACGGGTTAATAATATTGTTAACGTACTTATCTTCCGAAGCATTATGATAACCGTTTACAGGATATTTATTCAAATTGTAGAAACAATTTTTCTTATTTTCCAGGCATTTTCGTTCAAATTTTCAGACAAAATTCAAACATTTTTATATTAAAATTTAAAATTTGATTACCTAGAATGCTTAGTTATTTCTTATTGATGCAGAATATTCATATGATTCATGTTGAAAAGACTAGAATTATTTGTTTCAAATATTAAAATAATAAGAAGAAATAGAGGAAAACGAGCAAAAATGATAATTTGGGTTTATTTTATTTTTCGAAATCTGCAATCTTTTGTATTGATATATTTCGATATTTCGATGCCAAATCCTTTATTTGTAGCATTTATTTGAAATATAATTGCAAAGAATATGAGCTAATGACGTGAAATAATAACAAAGCATTTTCTTATAATATTACATTTTTAGATTTTTATGTAGCTTTTTCTTGGAAAATACTAAAATTTTTTTTATAATCTCTTCAGGAATAAATGGACTATTTGATTGTTTGATTTTTAAAAATTATAATTTTATCAAAAATTATAAGCAAAGTTGCAAAAAAAAGAATACACTAGTGGAAATGGAAAATAGAATATCAACAACACTTTATGATACTCGATATGTCATTTGTACGGTCGAGCACGGTGCATGATAAAAAAAGACAAGATCGTACAACATATGGAAATCTTTATTGGGGGTACCTTACATGTACATTAGTAGTGAATACATCAGCCCTTCATAGTGTTCTTTTTCCACCAGTGTATATTACTTTCAAAATTAAATATTATTTATTTAGATTATTTCATAATTATAAAATTTAAGAAGAGTTGATTTAAAAAAGAACATTAATCGAAATGTAGGTTTGCAATTACATCTTCCCAAATGTTTTTCCAGGTAGTAGATATCTTGATTTATGTTTTCATACAAAAAAATTGTAAAATGTATTTATAATGGTTATGTGCGGTCAAAGTAGTGATGGTTGCCAAACTGAAAAAAGTTTATTCCTAATCATATAATTTCGTGAGTCAGTGTATATACACAGGCTTATATGCACAGTCGAATAGAATAATCATTTAAATATTATCATTTAAACATAGTCTTGCAAATTTAAGTCACTATATATATTTGTCGAGTGTGATAATACTGGATCGGTATATGAATTAAAAGATTGAGATTATACTACATACATTTATTCATATTTACCTGTAGAACAGCAACTGTTCCTATGAACACCTCTTGCTCATTACACGGTGATGGAAAAGGCATTAATCACAAAACTGGCTCAAGTAAGTCAACAAACAATGTTCGCGGAACACCGTTCAATTGTGTCGATGAGGCAACTTCATTATTTACTTATTTATCGATTAATTGCTTAGAGAGGATGGCATATGAGGTATTTTTGGGCGGGTCTTGTAATCCAACTACCTGGAGATCAGACATAGCGATACCGACTCTTCAGAACCTTGGCATTACTTATTATAATCCTGTAAGTAGTTTATCTTCCTTGTTTTTTGTTCATAATTGCATGTGAGATATCGTAATTGGATTATGTATCGCAGCAAGTGTCACAATGGGGTCCGGAATTAATAGCTCAAGAGTACGAGGCAAAGCAGACGGCGCGAGTCTTGTTGTTTGTCATTGACAACCAAACACGCAATAGCGCGGGCATCATCGAAGCAGCTCAACTGGCAGCTACACGTAGCGAGTCCTTGGTTCTTGTCATTTATCCGTATCGTCAGGGACAGACTATACTCGGAGAGACTGTTTCCACGCAGTACGTGTTGTTTCAAACAGGTTAATCGGTTTAATGCTTTCATTTGATTGTTATGTTTTTTCTCTTATCAGTACATATTTTATTTTTCAGGGAATATTATGATTTGATGAACGGCTTGTTAGTGCTTCAGTACCTAATGGAAAGGCAAAGGATACCAATATTCAAAAGCGTATCAGTTGCTCTTCACTGTACGTCCAAGGTAATGACTCTAATTAATAAACGAATGCATCAAAATTAATGATTAATATACATACATATATATAATGTGTGTGTGTGTGTATATATATATATATATATATATTATATACATATAGATGTTACGTGAAAAGATCAACGTGCAGGATTGCATGAGCACTGAGGGTGGCATTAGACCTATAAGAATCTCGCTTACTCAGAATGGAATGGATGCAGTGTAAGTTTCTAATTGCCTGTCTATATTTACTATATTATATGTAAATATGTGTAAGATAATTTAACAATATCTTGATATAAACAGTAAGATGTAATAAGAATTAAAACAAACAATTGTTGATCAATAACATATTCGGAAATGTTTAATTTCGAAAATATCACGTCGTGTTTGATGTCTGAAAGTTATGAAATTAAAATCATATTAAATAGATTAATAAACAATGCTAGTTTTTATTTGTAATAATTTAATAAAAAAAACAGTTTAATAAGATATTTGGAAAGAGTAACACAAATTGTATTCTTTGGGATTGTTCATGTTTAAGCGATTACTTAGTAACAAGTAATAGGGCGGCAGTGTGGTCTAGTGGTAGAGCGCCAGACTTGTAATCTGAGGAACCAGGTTCGAGTCCACTAGAGCCATGTAAGTATGGAATGTTTTTCCGATAGCTGCGCCCCTCCGTGCAAGATAGGCTCTTGTGCGGAGAAAACTGGGCTCCGTTTTTCGGAAAGAGACGTTAAGCCGTTGGTCCAAAGGGTTAAAGTGAGAGGAGAAGGATAGTAGATTGGATAGTAGATTGGTAGTAGATTGCGAACTCTACGGGGATATGCAATAAATTACGAATTTTATAGTAACAAGTAATAATTTGACATTACAGCCATCAACTCTGATACACAGAGATTGATGTGTTTCTATAGCACTTATTCTCAATGTTTAGTTACTAAGGCGTCTAAAGAAGTCGGCTATAGGAGACGGTAATTTCTGAGCTTTAGATAGTAATAAGATGTATTCGGTAAATAACATGGCATTTAAATAAGTTTACTGATCATATTCTTGAAAGTTTGAATGTGGACATTGTTGATCAAAGTGCTGCGTAAGATATGCGAGATATATGTGTAAGAATATTTCATATATTTTTTTATTTGATATCTAGGTATTCCCCGAACAAGAATATAGTTAAGCAAGAATTGTTTGTTTTAGTTCTTTTTATCTCCTCTCTAAAAGTTTCTCTGAATGTTTCTAAATCGGCATGTGTAAAAATATATCATGTAAGAATAACATAAAGAGCATTTACAAATGATTTATAAAGAAATTTTATTTACATGTTAGAAAATTGCGGGAAATTTTCAAATCTATAGACGTTGATGATAGTGGCACAGTAAAGTTAGGGGAAGTATGTACATTTTATCACATCAAATATTTTGAAAAATTCATCAAAGTCAATACAATTTCTTTTTATTTCCAGGCCTGGATAATGTTGCAGTCGAACACAATGTGCAACAATGTGTCTCTTTCGGATCTGCTCAACACGGTGAATAAGTCCGGTAATGTTTGCGTATCATATCTTATGGCGTTTGACAGATTTGTGTTTTGACAAAAATAAACTATTAAAGTACGATGTGTTCGCCACGCAGAAATCTACAGAACATTGATAGACGGATTTCCGGCGAAAGGTGACCCAACTGAATTGCGAATCAATTTCGAGCAGTTTTGCGTTCTAGCCAGCGAGTCATTGTGGACGCGGACGAAGAGTAATGGCATCTCTTGTGAAAGTGAGATACCTTCAGTATGGAATATATTATGTAGGAAGACCTCAAATTTCTTGCGACGAGTTATCGTACATCCTTTTAATCACTTCCTAGGTATTTCTGATTTTCAACAATTTCCCACGATCTTCGATATATTCACTGTCTATATATACTTCTTGCCACCTGAACTTTTCATTTTCTCACTTCCCAAGATTGAGCGCTCGATTTCATCTATTTCGTAGAGCAGGTAAAAAACGGAGCTTGCGTTCAGCTATGAAGGATTTAAACCTTTTCAGATTGGACTAATTCCTTTGTCCAAGAGTTCGAGAAGAGGGACATTTATATTGGCGTTGTCAGTAAAGATCTGTTTTGGTTAGAATCTTCCGCAGTACCGTTGATAGAGTGAGTATCAGTAGTAGCCTGATGATGATCACTTCTCCACCAGTTAAACGTGGTCTTCTTTCCCATTTACGATCTTCCAGGTCAATGAGATTGTCTTTGCACCGACCTAGCCTGAATGAGTACAACGTAAGAGTATTGCCGCAGGAATTGCAGAAGATAAAGAACTCACGACTGATCTTGTTGATAGTGCCGCAGCATTCGCGCGGCATCGCCATCATGGCATTGGCAGCTCATTTGATTGGACTGCGCGTTAAGCTCGTCCTCTGTGTTCAAACTCTTCCCGAGGGTTCTATTGTGTCTGATGACCAAGTACGACTGATATATTTTATATCCCCCCTCCCTTTAATACACAAATCACATCAAATAAACAAACAATTACTATAATATATAATGAATATAATGAATAACAAGTCTATTAACAATAACTCAACGCAGATTTATCGAATTACTTAAGACTAACAATAAAAGATCATCTTTGGCAAATTAAGCTTCAAGTGTCGTATAATATGTAAAGTAGCAGTTAATAGAAATTAACTTCCATGTATTATTGAAAAGTTGTGCGACCTATAATACATATTAATTTACACTAGGCATTTGTAGGAAAACAATTTTTTTTCACTACTATAATAGTGATGTGATATATCGTTATTTTCTTTTGATTTATTTAGTTGACTGAACAAGCCCGAAAAGATTACAACCGGGGGAGGATGTACCTGTCGGACTACGCAACGCGTGAAGGTGTACCTGTTTTTCAGAATATCGCTGATGCTCTGCAACATGCGATACAATTAGTTCAAAGTCCTTGTTGACTTAATTGCTCTTTACTGGTTTTTTTTTTCTATCTTTTTTCATACAGATAAGTTCATTGGTTCGATAAACTAATTTATTTTTACCCTTAACAATGTCCAGCTACCATTTGAGATCGACGCGAACACTATAGATATAACGATGATGCTGTATTGTTGTTATATTTATAATAAGCGATTGTTAGTTATAGCAATTATTAGCTGCTTTTGCTAATAAGATTGCTTCTTTTCATTATGTCTCTCATTAGCAATGTCTCATCGACATATAGTTCTCGCGTGTTATTTTCGCATTTTCCATTAACAATGTCACTTATACGTATAGTATTATTACTATTATCGTTTTTTAAGTTCTTGACAAAGTTAAAACACACGCAATCAAGACTTTTTATTTACGTCAAGATATTTTATTTATTGTTACTATTTGTCGTGAGCACAGCATTTCTGAAGCAATTATTTTTACTTTGTTGACCGTATTACGTATGGTCCTTTTATTTTTTATTTTATCTTTAAAAAAATACATTTTATATTGGCTAATGAGTGTCGAGCAGCTAACTATTTTATTATTACTTGGTTATTTTTTTATTACTATGTTCTTCTCTTATCGAATGACGTTAAACTCTTATATAAATTATTGTAGATCAGTAGGAAAGCAGTCTCTCACGGTAGATGGACATATACGATCTTTCTCTCTCGTTTTTTTATAGCAATTTGACGTTCGCAATTTTTTGTAATGTTTTGGTAACGTGGTTGAGGATTGATTTGATATACCTGCATATAAAACTCATAATTCTCTAACGATCTAATCAAATTATTAACTTTTGGAATTTGATCGCTGAAAAATGCGAGAGGGAGGATGTCGTGTGGGATTTGCTTGTATTTTGAATGCGTGGTGTGTATCTCGGCTGAGTATGTGTATGTATATCGATATGTATGCGTGGGATATATCATGAATTTGCATTGTTTGATGTATTTCAATAACCGCAAATATCAAATTTCAACTGTCGATGATAATTTCAATAAGCCGAATTATGTCTTATACAAATCAGTGTGTAACATATGAGTGAATAAGTGAATGAAAGAAAAAAAAGAACATAGGCAAGAACGAGATGTTTTAAGCTATTGACTGATGGCAGAGAACGAAACGTAGTCTCTTACGTCTATCGTAGTCATAGACATAAAACAAGGCAGAGAACACTGTATGTATACGTAACTACGTAAACGTAAAGTCATCGTGTCGATACGTGACGATACGAACGTTAGTTACGTATACGGTTTTCTCTGCCTTGCTGTACGTCTATGACTACGATAGACGTAAAAGAGCCTACGTTTCGTTCTCTGCCATCAGCCATTCAATATCTGCGGATTACTCAAAATCTTGCTAAGAGATTTCATGGTTTGAAGGAACAAATGAGAAAAAGGAAGTAGCTCAAGAGAAAAATCGTTTATTATATTTTTTTGCATAAATATATACACTCGTACACACGTATCTTACCAAACATTCTCTTTTTGAAATAAAACTGTTATCGGTTCTCACATGTTTTCTTTCTGCATTTTTGTTTTCGCACGAAATATTGATACATCTGTTGTGTGCGACAGCTAGTAAGAAATTGTTAGAACTGTGCTCGTATTTAACGATCGTCAAGATTATGTGATCCTAATTTATGTTGCATCCAAATTATATTAAAGATACTCGAAATACGATACGTTTAATGCTACAACGCGTGAATAAAAGCTTAGATAGGAGCCCCCGCTTGAAATTATATTTTTGTTATCGTAACACATTACCTTTCAATTCAAATAATTTTAAACGAGCAATCACACGACTGTATGAATGTAATACCAGTCAGAATAAGTGACTTTTATTCGGTTTTCGATCTACTGTCCTCGTCATTTTTACTTTCTCTAAGATCTACCATTTTCTCTGTATTATCCTTTCCAGGGAAGTAGTACCTTCGTATATTCTTGAGCGACAACAACACCGGTATCATAGCCGGTAGAAATAGGGGAATGTATACAGCGTACCTGTAATATTTCAGAATTATTATTTGTAATGTAATTTAAAAAAATATATGCTAAATTTTCGTAATGCATTCTATTAATTTTATACGAATATAAGTATAAAAGACCATCTAACAAGGTAATCCACGGAAGTGTCCCTCTCCGATTTTCATGAGCTTTTATTATGTATTATGTTTTTTTCTCTAGATAAAAATAAGATACATGTATTTTTTTATACGTGCCCATGCAGCCAATGCGCGTGTTTAGGACAGTGGCGGATTTGCCCTATACACTACGCTGAAGTGTAGGGCGGCAGATTTTTAAGTGCGGCGAGATTGTAATTTTTCTTTCAAAATTTGGTGAGCATATGGAAGTGGTAGGTAGTTTATATCATTCCGAAAAATGTTGAAAAACTGAATAATACCTACTATGAAAATTGATTAATCGGATAGCACAGAATTAAGAAATGTTTTATTGTTTAATTTTTTATATTCTGCGAAAACTAATTCGAAGGAATACAGGGGAACGGCGAGTAGTACGGAATATTCGATATTTCTTGTATTATCCGATAAATTGTTTCACTCCAAGTGACTACACGTGATAAGTTGACTTCGGTACTATAACATAAAGGTGGTAAAGGTCGTTACAACAGGCTATCTATGGGTGTATCGGATAATACAAGAAGTATCGAGTGTCCCATACTATCCAATGTCCCATACTCGCCATTCTCCTAGAGATTACCGTTAAAATTCATAAACAAACTGATCGAACATAAACGAATCATAATTGTGCAGCGCATTTACATACACAAGAGCACATCGTGTGCTACATTCCCAGGACAGGGTTTAAGTTCGTATGGAGCTTCGCGCTTCGCTGATTGCTCCATGTAAAAAATGCAAAAAAAGAAAAACATTTTGATAACATATATTGATAAAATACATTTCTTTGAGACAACTTTTTTATTAGTTCCATTCTAATATACATATTAAATATTATAGAAATAGTTAATAATAAAACAGTTCAAAAAATGAGTTGATAATTAAAACTTATCTAATACTAAGTTTGAGGGGCGGCAAAATTTCAAATGTGTAGAGCGGCAAGTTTGATAAATCCGTCACTGGTTTAGGGGGTAAAACACCCCTTTGAAAAAAATCGGTTTTTCTCTTTCGGGCCAAATATCTCCGAAACTATAAAAGATAGAAAATAAATTTTTAAACAAGTTGAATGGTTTAAAGAGCACTTTAGAATAATGACAAAATAGTTTATTTTTATTAAAAAATAAAAATTAAAAAATATTTTTTGCCATTATTTTAAAGTACTCTTTAAATTATTCAACTTTAATTGTTTAAAAAGTTTTTTTCTATTATTTATATTTATAGTTTCGGTGATATTCGGCTCGAAAGAGAAAAGCCGATTTTTTTCAGAGGAGTGTTATGGACACGTATATAAAAATATATGTCCCTTATTTTCATCTAGAGAACAACATACTAAAAGCTCATCAAAATTAAAAAGGGATACTTCCGTGGGTTTCCTTGTAAAAAGTTTCTTAATTTTTTAAAAAGAAAACACGATGCACACAATTTTTTGTAGTACGTACTTTTTACGAAATATTTTTTAATCTATCTTTTCTAATTAAGGTATGATATTTTTAACATGATTTATTCCTCTCTAGTCATTTTATATAATTTTATATAAATATATTTTGTAAAATATCCATGTTTTTTTGAAAATTTAGCTATACTCCGTCAGGCGTACAAACAAGAAAAAGTACAGCGGCCTCTCTAGCGAGGAAGAACATAAACATAAAAACTGAACCTAGATAGGCAAACTCACTAGAACAAACAGTCAGACATAAAACGCAGGCGCACTGAGTTTTAAAGAACACAAAGACATTTTTAATATATTGCCTATTTATCAATAAAGGCCTTCACACATAAAATGCCGTAAGGACGTAAAACGTAAGCGTAAGAAAATCTATCAATCCCAATCGAGTATTTTCCCCTACTGGGATTACGTACAGCGCAATACTTGATTGGGATTGGTCGATTTTCTTACGCTTACGTTTACGTCCTTACGCGATTTGTGTGTGAAGGCCTTAAGCAGCATAAAGGTGAAAGCACATAAAATTGCAGGAGCCATGAGCAGAATGCAGAAGCCATATGCGCATGCGCTGTGGTATCTGTAGAGCTCTACAAATACCATAGCGCATGCGCATATGGCTTCTGCATTCTGCTCAAGGCTCCTGCAATTTTATGTGCTTCCACCTTTAGACCGCTAAACCAATGAGCATCCAGCATAAAGTCGCCATATTTATTTACATAAGATGCTCATTGGTCCAGCGGTCTTATGCTACGCTTATGCTAAGCTATGCATTTTGTGTGCGATGGCCTTAAGGGCCTTGGCACATAGAAAAACTTAAGCAGTAAAACTTAAGCAGTAAGAAATCAACAGTATGGATTCGCTACCGCTTAGGGCCGTGCCTTAAGTTCTTGACTGTGATTGGCTGATTTGCTTACTGGTTGAGTTTTACTGCTTAAGTTTTTCTATGTGCCAAGGCCTTAAGACTTTCGTATGGTCACATATACTACGTTTACGCGAGCGTTACTTCTGTATAGTAACATACGATAATTCCTTCGCGTAAACGGGATTTTGTAATAACTTGCGATAATTTACTCCGCGTAAACGAGTGATATATCGTAAGTTACTACAGAAGTAACGCTCGCGTAAACGTAGTAATAGCGGTGGAGAGTCTGGAAACCCAACGTTCACTTCCTGATTGGTGCAGCCATTTTGCAGCAAAATTTACTAGATGTTACATTTTGGATGAGTTTAGATCAACAACTGAAGTTACGAATCTGTTATTATTCGAGGTTAGAGTAGCATCTTCGCTCAACGTGCGCAGACCTGTCCGGAACGAAAATCTTTTTAAGTTAGGGGAATGTCTGGCCGTATTGTAAACGATGACGGGTTGTTGCGTGCCAGATTGTAATAACAGCTCCAAAAAAGGATTTATAATGAAACGTTTTCCAAAAAATCCTGCAAGAAGAGCGTTGTGGGCAGCATGCATTTCAAGGTTAAACTGGACACCGACTGATAATACATACATATGTGAAGTAAGAAATAAAACATATGTGTATAATATATATTAAAGTAAAAAGTTTAATAAAAATTTTATGTTTATAGGTACATTTTTTAGATGACATGTGGGAAACAACTCGTGTTGATAGTAAAAAAAAATTAAAACTCAATGCAATACCTACTCTTTTCCCAAATTATGTAGTAAAGAGAGAATCTTTAGTAGAGGTTGTAAAACAAATAAAATATTTCTTAAAATACTTTGTATAAATAGAAGTAAAATAATAAATATGATATTTTTTATTTTTTAGGAAAAAGATGAAAATAAAAACAAAAATTTAAAACAATATTTTATTACTCAATTTTCTCAAATAGATTGCAATATTTTAGATTGTCATAATTTAAAATACAAAATTATATTTAAGTACACTATATTTAGGTTGCGAATAGCGAACAAAAAAAAAGTATTAAAAAGGCGATCATACAATAGCAAGACAATGGCAATGCATTGTAATCTTAAATAAATAATACAATTCCATTGCATCACTTGATTTTTATTATTTCAAAATTTCCTATAAAAGTTACTAGTTGCTGCAAAATGGCGGACGTTTTCCAGACTCTCAATAGCGTAACATAACGTGAGCCAACGCACAAGAAACGTATTGGTTATGGCCGTTATACGTTTCTTTTCTTGTGCGTTGATCTACGTTACGTTACCATGCGAGAGCTTGTGCAAAGGAATGCGGGGTCTACATATGGGAGTCGCAAAGTCATGAGTCGCAAGAATTGACCAATCACATACTACGTTTACGCGAGCGTTACTTCTGTAGTAACTTACGATAATTCTTTCGCGTAAACGGGATTTTGTAGTAACTTACGATAATTTACTCCGCGTAAACGAGTGATATATCGTAAGTTACTACAGAAGTAACGCTCGCGTAAACGTAGTATCAGGTAATTATTTAGAATACGCGATGCGCCTCAAATATCAATAAAATTATGCTCATTCGACGAGTTTTGACACGAAACGACGAAACGAAAGAATCTGACAGAAAAATGCGGCGGTCTGCCTTGCGAAGCGAGATATTTAATATTTAGCGTTAAGCGGGGAGCACACACTTCTGCACAACGCATAATGCGTAAGCATAAGAAAACTGATTGGTCCATATACATGTGCATAAGAAAATTGATTGGTCCATACACATGTGCATAAGGAAATAGACGAATCAATTTTCTTATGCTCACGCATTATGCGTTGTGCAGAAGTGTGTGCTCCCCGCTTTAAAGTTTTTTTTTTTTTTTTTTTAAGGTTTCCCTCTGTTGAGGGAAGATAAGTGCCTTTAGTCCCTTCCTGGAACTGTATAGCACATCGGTACTTGTCCTTGATTGTTTTTGTACACTTTTCCTATTATATTATTTTGCCTATCCTCTTAAACTGAGATGAGTAAATGTATGAGTGAAGTGTAACTGTGTGGTTATGTCCGCGATGTGGACTCGGGATACCGTAGGTGCGTTAGGCCCATGGTGGAAGGAAATAAGGTGAGGCAATCCTCGTGACGAGCTTCGTTCTGTTCTGCGCAGCCCAGGCATGGTGGGGGATCCGCACAGTTTCCGCCATCTTTTTTCGCTAAGGGTGAAGTCCCATGGAGCCAGCGTACGGCGTACCGGCGTACGGCGTAAAGAAGCTTGACCAATCACAGGCTTTACGCTCGTTTTCATTACGCCAGCACAGATGTTACGCTGGTTTTTCAAGCGTTCCAGCGTTTACGTTACATACACACACGCACACACATATGTACAGTAACTTGGATTGTGAAAAGTGCCGAACACCATTTCTTGCACCAGATTGTTGCTAGCCCCTTGTGCTAATCGTCTTTCGGCATTAAAGATTGGTCTAACCCAAAATCTTCGAACGTTACGTCTAATTCGTGCATCTCTTTTTTTCTCTTCGGCTCTCATTGAATCATAAATTATATATAGTTGAACTAATTTTCGTCGAATAGCTTCTTTGCATAAAGGACTTTCCGGACACTTGTAAATTTTCAAGTATTTTATTAAATTAATTAACGCAAACTCAGAGTCCAACATTTTGACGAGCTAGGTTATGCACATTTGTTTTGACTTTATGTATGAATGTGTGTGTTAAGAAATCACGCTGAAAATTTCATCGGCTGTCCCATGGGGCGCATTTACGCCGGCGTAATGATTGATAAGCCAATCACAAGACCCCTTGAGTATCCATTTTGAAAATAAGCTTTGTAAAAGGGAACAGTAATTGGCTTACTGATCTTTACGCCGCGTAAATACGCTCCATGGGACAGCCGATGTTTATACTGACGTAATGAAACGAGCGTAAAGCTTGTGATTGGCCAAGCTTCTTTACGCCGTACGCCGGTACGCCGTACGCTGGCTCCATGGGACTTCACCCTTAGGGCCTGGACACACATTTTTTCGCAACAGTAACAGTAAAGTTTCGACCAATCGCGTTGCTTGAATCGGAAACGTACGGCTCAGGAAATGGAACATGCAAATTCGAGAAAAAAATAGGTTTAAGAAAACAACTAAAAATAGTAGAAAAGAAAAAAAAAATTAAGAAAATGTGTAATAAAACTGTTAACTAGCAATGAATGTTTTTTTCCATAGAACTTCGAATGACGTCCCTATCCACTTTCATTGTTTTCTAATTTTTATATATTTTTCTCATAAACAGGTGATTTAGAATAAAATATCAAGAGGGAATTCATCTTTTGTGTAGGGCCAATTTTCGGTTTTTTAAGGTATTCTACATTTTTGGCATTAAATTTCGGAAAAATATTTATTTATCTTATTTCAATAATAACATTCAACATTTGTTATTATTAAGAATTTTTGAAAATTGGTTGTGGAAGGAACCGTTGAGTAAAAGCCCAAAAGAAACGCCGCCAGTTATAAAATTTCATCCTTTTTTAACTACTTCATTGCTATAAATCACAATTTTTAATGAAACATCCTGATTCTAGTCATTGACATAACCAAATAAATTCTGAAGAGATTAAAAAAAAAGATAAATCGGTGAATGATAATCGTTTTCTAATTAATTTCCTTCAATCAGCTTGATTCATTATCATTAATTGCAACTGAGTCAATAAAAAAAAGGAACAATGGGGATTTAAACCCGAGTCAAAAATATACAAAGCAGAATACGTGCCGCTACACCACTGACCATTTCTGAAACTATCTTTTGTGACATGATTTATATTCATTAGCAATACTTGTTGACTAGCATAATTTCGATTTTATTCATCAATTACGAACGCTTATTACTCGTCGATAGTTTTTTTTTCATAAGTTTGATTTATAATTTTTCCAAAATGACTGTTTATTGGTAAAAAAATCTGTTTCCTCCAAAACTGCCATAGAAAAATATGGTTTTCTTATGGAAGCTCGTTTTCGTGATATTATTTCCATTCGTTATGAAAAATTAATAATTTTTCAGTAATTGTGACTGAGAGATTTTCCTATCCATTCCTATTTGTTTAAATGACCGCTAGTAATGGCCGACAATTGTGCGGCGTTCTCTATTGGCTGTGAAACTCATGATGCGCATTGCCTCACCTTATTTCCTTCCACCATGGTTAGGCCCAAGGAATTGCGCGGATCACTCCCCCTGCGGCCCCGCTTAAAAGTTGACGACTCTCAGGTTAGGAATCCTGTCATACCGACGTGATGTAGCGACCATGAACATGCCCCGCGGCCACATGCGCATGCTCTGGCTGTGTTCCTTTATTCACCTCATAGAAGTTAGCCGGACAATTTCGATTTATGACATTTTTTTTTTACGAATCGATTGTTAGTCGTTTGTTATTGATTGTTAGACTAATTAGAACGTTTGTTAGTTAATAGTTTTTATGTAATCACGAAAATAAATTATTTTAGTGTTAATTTAGCCGGTAAATATAGAATTCTTTACAATTTTCGGTTCAAACCGTGGTCAATCGATGCGGAATCGTTTGTTAGTTCCGAATATACTAATTAAAACGTTTGTTAGATCACGGTTTCGCTAAAAAAGCAAAAAACTGTATATCGCTTAGCTGCCGGAGAGTGGGGGTGAGACGTAGAATATGTGGTGGTTTCGGTTATTCTGCACGATTGATTCATTTAAAATTGGCGCAGTTTTGCATGTGCGTGCGGCCACTGAGCATGCGCATATGGCCACAGGGCATGTTCGTAGTCGCTACAGCTCGTCGGTATGACAGGAATCATAACCTGATTCCTGTCAACTTTAACGATTAATATCTCGCGTCGCGGGGCAGAGCGACACTTTTTTCTGCCAGATTCGTTCGTTTCGTGCAAAAACGAGTCGATTAAGCCTAATTGCATCGATTTCTGTGCTGAGGTAGCTAAACTGAAGAATTACCCTACGTCTCACCCCCACTCTCCGGCAGCTAAACGATATACAGTTTTTCGGTTTTTTTTAGCGAAACCGTGATCTAACAAACGTTTTAATTAGTATATTCGGAACTAACAAACGATTCCGCATCGATTGACCACGGTTTGAATCGAAAATTGTAAAGAATTCTATATTTACCGGCTAAATTAACACTAAAAATTATTTTCGTGATTACGTAAAAACTATTAACTAACAAACGCGTTCTAATTAGTCCAACAATCAATAACAAACGACCAACAATCGATTCGTAAAAAAAATGTCATAAGTCGAAATTGTCCGGCTAACTTCTATGAGGTCCTTTATTCACTGCCAGTAACTGAAAATCTATAGTTACGTGACGCAAACTATATATTTTCAGCACTGCCAGTAAAAAAGGAACACGGGGTCTGTCAACTCTGTGGCCACATAATGCGCATGCTCCATGGCCGCACGCGCATGCAAAACGTATGTGCGCGAATTTGAAACGTATGCATACTTATAATGCATAAATATAAATATGTACTTTTCATATACCAACTAGTCTCTGCTTTAACAAATTATTGAAGTGAAACTTCTTTAGGCACGGTAGTGAATTCGATTCGCGACACGAAAAAGTGTAACGGAAGTGAAACTTCTTTGGTACGGTAGTAAGTTCGATTGTGCGACACAAATAGTGTAACGAAAATTTGACCAATAGGCGTACGGCGTTGGCGAGATGGTTCTTCTTCTGGCACGGTAGTAAGTTCGATTATGCGACACGGAAAGTGTAACGAAAATTCGACCAATAGGCGTACGAAATGAAACTTCTTTAATTGGTACGGTAGTAAGTTCGATTGTGCGACACGAAAAAACGTCACGAAATAGTGTCACGAAAATTCGACCAACAGGCGTACAAAGTGAAACTCCTTTTGGATCGGTAAGTAAATTCGATTTTGCGACTCGAAAACGCGTCACGAAAATTCGATCAGGCGTACGGCAAGATGGATATAGTGAGAACTGCGTAACACTATATTTTCGAGTTGCGGGCGGCTTGGAGTGACTAATTCCGGTGCATTGTTTTTGTATTAATTTCAGAAAAATTATGGCAAAGCCTTGCCTTCAGAAGTTTCACTTCTAACGCGCGTGGCGACCACACGCATGATTTTTGTTTTTGTTTCGTTAACTTCGACGCTTAATATCTGTAGCAGAAATAATTTGTTAAAGCAGAGAATAGTTGGTATATGAAAAGTACATATTTATATTTATGCATTGTAAGACCGGTATTCATAGTCGTTTCTTATATTTAAGACTATCTTAAGTACAAACTTAAGGATGTATCGGAGGTACAATCTTAGACAAAAGTGCATGAAATTTGAAATACTTGAATATCTACGCCTAACGTATAGTAACTCTAGATGTAAGATACTCAAATGATAGTAGGAGTCTTATTTTTACTCCTAGAAAGGTATTTTTTACTTTATAAATGTTTTTTGAATATTATTTATTATAAACATTGTTATGCGACTCTCTCAAAAGAGACGTGACAACGCTGTATGACTCGATTCACGTAGGTTGCAATTGGCAGCCTTGCACAGTACCAAAACAGTGCGAGACTTGATGCGAGCTGCGAGGTGCGAGGTTACCGCCGTAGAGTTAGCAGACAAATTGAATATTTTGGAATTATTCTTTTTCATATAATTTGGGAATCATTTGGGGAAGTTTGGGAAAATTGTTTAAACATTTGGGAAAGAATAGATTTTTTGTTATTAACAAAATTTATCGAGAGTCAAGTTAGCAGATAGTGCCTATGTTTAATGTTTATTATAAATGGAATCGATTGAAAATCATTTGGGGATGACATCTTCATTGTAATTTTTATTTGTGAAAAGTCGGTTTTTTTGTAATTTGGTAAACATTTCGTTTAAGGGACCCACCTCCGATGGCTTTGACCTTGACATATGTTGTCAAGGTCACCCTCCTGAGTGACCTTCAGAAGGTTTTAGTCGGGGGTCGCTTTTTATTAAAAAGTTATTAACAAAAAAAGTTTGGAAAATATAGCAGCTATTTTGAGTATTGGAAGGCATAAATGACTAATATATATGTCGAAATAGTTCACGCATACACTTTTCACGCAAACCGAGGTTTACCAACACCCCCCCTGCTTTCGGGGGAGGTGCGGTAGCCCCGAAATAGTTCACGCATACACTTTTCACGCGAACCGAGGTTCACCCACACCCCCCCTGCTTTCGGGGGAGGTGCGGTAGCCCCGAAATAGTTTACGCATACACTTTTTACGCGAACCAAGGTTCACCCACACCCCCCCTGCTTTCGGGGGAGGTGCGGTAGCCCCGAAATAGTTCACGCATACACTTTTCACGCGAACCGAGGTTCACCCACACCCCCCTGCTTTCGGGGGAGGTGCGGTAGCCCCGAAATAGTTTACGCATAGGTTAGTTGACGCGGTTTAAACAATTAAATACTGTTAAAGCGCGTCATCTAACCTATATAGATTAGATGACGCGCTTTAAACAGTTAAATACTTTTAAAGAGCGTCATCTAACCTATGTAGATTAGATGACGCGATTTAAAAGTATTTAACTGTTTAAAGCGCGTCACTAATCTACAAAAACGGGGGATGGGGGTGAACCTAACCTAGGTTCGCGTGGAAAGTGTATGCGTGAATTATTTCGACATATTTATTAGTCATTTATGCCTTCCAATACTCAAAATAGCTGCTATATTTTCCGAACTTTTTTGTTTATAACTTTTTAATCAAAAGCGACCCCCGACTAAAACCTTCTGAAGGTCACTCAGGAGGGTGACCTTGACAACATATGTCAAGATCAAGGCCATTGGAGGTGGGTCCTCTAAACGGGATGTTTACCAAAATTTAATAAAATCTATGCATTAACACAAAATACTTCTCAGTAGAACGCTAACAGAAGTATAACAGAATCTGCTAACACAATCTAAATAAATAATAAATGCTAACACAATATAAATAATGCTCGTTATTCTCATTCTCTCTTACATTTTGTTTCTTTTTTATTCTACTTTTCATATATTTATTCACACTCTCGCTTGCTCGCACGTTTGTCTCAAATAAGATACACTGAAACAACGAGAAAAGAAGATAGATTTTTATTATTAGTGATAAATGTAACCGCGTGACGGAAAAGGAATTCTTCTTTCAACTCAATGGATTTCCAACTCATGCGAGTCAGTGTACCACGATTATGGAAAAGGAAATAAAGGAATTACTCTGTTTATAAGATATAAATAATGTATATATAAAGAAAATAACATCTACAAATTTTCTTTTCGGAGTATGTTGTCATGTCGAGGTCTACTCGACGGTCTCGACGTAAGCAACTTGCTGCTCCTCCGAAAAATATGTAAAGGCCTTCACACATAAAATCGCGTAAGAACGTAAAACGTAAGCGTAAGAAAATCGACCAATCCCAATCAAATATTGTGCTGTCCGTAACCACAGTAGGGGGAAATACTTGATTGGGATTGATCGATTTTCTTACGCCTACGTTTTACGTCCTTACGACATTTTATGTGTGAAGGCCTTAATTTTCACACTACTGCCGATAATGGTCTGTTCTTTTTCGCTACACTTCTGAACTAGTGCAATAAGTTCACTTGTTGTACTAGTGCAGAAGTGCAGCGAATAAGAACATTAATACAAAGATTTATTTAAATTACAAAAAAAAAGACTTTTCCCAAATAAAAATTACAATGAAGATGTCATCCCCAAATGATTTCCAATCGATTCCATTTATAATAAACATTAAACATAGTAACTATCTGCTAACTTGACGCTCGATAAATTTTGTTAATAACAAAAAATCTATTTTTTCCCAAATGTTTAAACAATTTTTCCAAACTTCCCCAAATGATTCCCAAATTATATGAAAAAGAATAATTCCAAAATATTCAATTTGTCTGCTAACTCTACGGCGCTTGCGAGGTTATAGTGGGGAGCACACATTTATGCACAACGCATAATACGTAAGCATAAGAAAACTGATTGGTCTATTTCCTTATGCACATGTGTATAATGGACCAATCAATTTTCTTATGCTTACGCATTATGCGTTGTGCAGAAGTGTGTGCTCCCCGCTTTAGTCTGTTCATTTACATTTTTACAATGTCAGACACGAAAAGTTATCGGTGGAAAGGCAAAATAGTGACAAAAGCAGTTTATGAAAAAAGACTCGCTCAACGAAAATCTGGAGTAGAAACGTGCATAAATAAGCGAAGAAAAGTATGCTTCGCTTGCCCAGCTGATTGCGACGTTGCCGCGCTTTCACGAGCCATCGAGATACATTCGTGCCGACAGCACAATTATCTCAAGTTATAATTTATTTCTTTAAAACGGTGTAGTGAAGACAATTGAAACTTGGCAGATATTTTCATCTATTCGTATACTAGATGTACAAAAAAATTCAAAATATTGGTAGCGCTCCTTCAACATTTTTTTAGCTGTTTTATCTGTCAAAATCGTCTCTTCCCATAAGAATACGTGTAAAATCAGTGAAAATTAAAATCGTTATTTCAGCAACCGTTTAGTGGATTCTACTTTTTTGTAGCACATCAGGAAGACTAAAAAGAACATTCTCACAAATTTTTATCCACTTGGTAGCGCTTTGAAAATAGGTCCGATACATCCTTAAGATGTCATTAACCAATCACAGAGCCGTATCAGCATCTTAAGATATTACTTAAGACGGTCTTGAAATAAGATCTGATTATGAATACCGGCCTATGTATTTTTATGTAGATTGAAAATTTAGAAGCCATAAGCGGGGAGCACACACTTCTGCACAACGCATAATGCGTAAGCATAAGAAAATTGATTGGTCCATATATACACATGTGCATAAGGAAATAGACCAATCAATTTTCTTATGCTTACGCATTATGCGTTGTGCAGAAGTGTGTGCTCCCCGCTATAGGCAGAATGCAGACACCATCATAGCGCATGCGCATATGGCTTCTGCATTCTGCTCATGGCTCCTGCAATTTTATGTACTTCCACTTTTAGGCAAAAGTCTTTTTCCCCGGTTAACCATGATCTCTCGTTAGACGGAGTATAGATAATAATTATTTTATGAGATTTAATTTATGAGATAATACATATTTTATAAGATAATAATTTTATGTAAAGTAATTGATTTAAATGAAAATGCTATAGCGGTACAAAAAAAAACATTACATTGGAAAAAAAGTAATTTGCAATGTACAATTAAAAAATGTAGGTCACTCTATAATTATAATATTTCCTACTTTCTTCTTTTAAGTTATGAAATAACATTGTTTTTCTTTACCAACAATATTATCTTTGTTTCATATTTTAAATTAAATCGTTTTCACTTTTTTAAAGATAATATCATACTTAATATTTTACTCACTTTTGATCCTCCGGAAAGTAAAGAAGAGCCAAGAGTGTTGGATCGGAAAAGGCCGCCTCAGAGATAACGAAAGCTTCTTTGCTAAGAATGAAACTACGCTTGAGATTGCCTCGTCGCAGATACTCGGCGGACTCGTGCACTAATTTGAGCGCGGTCTTGATTCTGTTTCCTACTACATCCGTGATAACGATATTACTGATTTCTTTGAGTAGCCGCGCCAGTGATTGTAGAGTTAATTTGGCCGAAGTCAACTGCTCGACGGTGCGATATCTTAACAATGAATCAATTTCCCAGTCGCGTGATTTTAGTCCCACCAATGGCACCGCCGTCACTCCGTCAATAGATTTCTGAAATTGTTTAGACTTTAAATCTTTGTATGCTATCACTGAAATATATATATATATATATATATATATATATATATATATATATATATATATATACAGGGTGTCCGAAAAATCGCCTACTCTACTTCGGGAGGTGATTCGGGACCCAAAAACAAGCAAAAAAGTTCATACAAACATAGGTCCGGAAATAAGCCGTTTCCGAGTTATAGCCACTTTTATGTTCAAAAATCGTAATTTAGAATCCGCTTGGCATCCCTCTTTCTTAATTATTTCTTAAATTAAAAATTTTTATTTTTAAATATTTTTAATTTTTTTTTTTTCAATTTTTCAATATTTGTAAATACGATTACATTATTTTTTTTAAAAATCAGTTGTTTTCACGGCTACTTGAAATCAGTTGTTTTCACGGCTATTCAAAATTAGTTGTTTTCACGGCTACTTGAAATCAGTTGTTTTCACGCCTATTCAAAATCAGTAAGTAAATCACGGCTTTTCAATAAGTTTCAAATTATTATTTAACAACACCTTACTTTTAGGTTGTATCTAATCTTTCTGTATTCATCAATGGATCGTTTAAGTTTTAATGAATTAGCTGATATTTAAAAATAAAAATTTTTAATTTAAGAAATAATTAAGAAAGAGGGATGTCAAGCGGATTCTAAATTACGATTTTTGAACATAAAAGTGCCTATAACTCGGAAACGGCTCATTTCCGGACCTATGTTTGCAGGAACTTTTTTGCTTGTTTTTGGGTCCCGAATCACCTCCCGAAGTGGAGTAGGCGATTTTTCGGACACCCTGTATATATATATATATATATATATATATATATATATATATATATATATATATATATATATATACACATCCCAGTAAACAAGAAACACCAAAAAACATTTTAACTACATTACAGCAACGTTTTAACATTAATGCACAATGTAGTTGAAATGTTTCTTGACGTTTCTTGCTTACTAGGAAGCGAAAACACGTCAAGCGGGACACCTTCGAAAGATGACGTTTGAAATACTGGATAATAATTTTTTAATACGTTCTATACTTCCCAATAGAAACGCTGTATTTTTTTTAGATGTTTAAAAACGGTATTTTCAAAGTTATTGAAGATCGAAAATTGCATCAAATCGCTGAAAATTGGCCAAACACTCTCATTAAAATATTAATATCTCCGGTTTTATGCTACTTACAGACTTCGGCATGGGCTCATTTTGAAGCTCTCGAACGTCGCTTCAATTTCGTGTAATTGAATTTTAACAAGAAAAATTTTGGTTAATTGTTATAAACAATTAAATTTTCAAAGGTGATTTTTCATAATTTACCACCACTGTAAAATGTTGAAAACAAATACGAGTTTGTTCGTTAGTTAATTCTCTACAAAACTGGTAAGTTTCAGAATGGAGAACAAATGGACACTATGCGAAAAAAAAAGTAACCACGCTGCTGTCCTGGCGCGCTCATAAAACTTGCGTGCAGGAAAGGAATTGTGTTCGGGATTGAACAGGGTAATTCAACAACATCTCGACAAGTACTTGAGAAAACCAAATAAGTATTTTATTTACGAACTACAGCAATCTGCTTTTGCGTTTACAATCAGTTCACTTTTTGATCTTTGTAAAAAAGAATGC
Source organism: Temnothorax longispinosus (assembly GCF_030848805.1). NCBI lineage: Eukaryota > Metazoa > Arthropoda > Insecta > Hymenoptera > Formicidae > Temnothorax > Temnothorax longispinosus. Next base: position 10,720,320 of record NC_092364.1, read on the forward strand.
AACGTGAGTGTCCCACGCACGGGCTTGGCCTGATCAAAACGAGCTTGCAGTTTGATAGTTTCAGCTCGATATTGCTCGTTGGTGAAAAATTCCACGTCGATGTTGATGATGTTTCTAAATAAGTATTTTATTTATAAAATAAATTTTTCTCAAATACTTGTCGAGGTGTTGTTGAATTACCCTGTTCAATCCCGAACACAATTCCTTTCCTGCACGCAAGTTTTATGAGCGCGCCAGAACAGCAGCGTGGTTACTTGTTTTTTTTTCGCATAGTGTCCATTTGTTCTCCATTCTGAAACTTACCAGTTTTGTAGGAAATTAACTAACGAACAAACTCGTATTTTTTTTCAACATTCTACAGTGGTAGTAAGTTACGAAAAATCACCTTTAAAAATTTAATTGTCTATAACAATCAACCAAAATTTTTCTTGTTAAAATTCAATTACACGAAATTGAAGCGACGTTCGAGAGCTTCAAATATATGAGCCCATGCCGAAGTCTGTAAGTAGCATAAAACCGGAGATATTTATATTTTAATGAGAGTGTTTGTCCAATTTTCAGCGATTTGGTGCAATTTTCGATCTTTAATAACTTCAAAAATACTGGTTTTAAAAATCTAAAAAAAAAATTGACGTTTGTTTTTTGGTTGCATAAAACGTGTAGAAAATTCAGTGACAAAATCGGAGTCATGACCCAAAATTTTGTATTTATTTTGTCCCGCTTGACGTGTTTTTGCTCATATATATTATACCTACACAGGGTGTCTGAGACCATCCGTCCACCCCTTTTCTTTCAAAAACTAAGCATTTTAGAGAAAAACGTTTTAGACAAAAATTGTATGGTTTTGAGGGGAACATAAGATGGTGTCATTGATTTGACCTTGGGTGGCACCGTTAAGGTCAGGTCAAGGACACCTTCAGTTTCTTAAATAGAACCCACCTATTTTTTATTGCATATTCTTATAGCTTATGTTGAGAGCTTTCCAAAACACTATAATTAAGTATTTTTTTCATTAAGTACTTTTCGAGTTATAAGGCTTGAAAGTTACAGTATTGTGACATAAAATTTTGTTAAGTATTTATAATTCAAATTCCTTACTTTTTATTTTTGCAAACAATACGAATCAATTAATGTAAAGAAAACACAATTTTCTTAAAGAAAAACTTGTTGTGTAACTGCTTATTGCATATTCATTATTTTCTTAGCTTCTCACGATTCGGGTGCTTGATTTGCGTGAGTCGCCTTGCCTCTCACGATTCGGGATGCTTGATTTGCGTGAGTGAATGAATATGAATTAGCCCGAATAGAATTTTTTAATGACTTTTTTGGAAAAATTCTTTCAAGGATAAACCGGAGATGGAATGTATTGACTGCAATCGAAACAAACAACCTTTTTTGGGACTTTAATTCTTGGACCCGATTTATTTTTGCTGCCGAACGAGGAATTAATTATGGATTTGACTACATTCCATCTCTGGTTTATCCTTGACTTCAAATAATTTCAGATATGTATTTGAGCTTTCGAACTGTGATGTGGTTTCATGCTAATTTTATTGGTGTATGACTTTCCATCGTATTTATTAATAATTTTTTTCTTCTTTCTTCTTCTTACTTTTATATATGTTTCTCATTGACCTTTCCAAGTTAATTATATATGTATGTTAGTTTAAATTATTATGGCTGAAGATGACTCGGTGTAGTTGATGAAACGTCCCTATGTATTTATTTATCAATTAATAATTTATTGTTTGCTCGATCATTGGTCTTTTTTCTTTATCATTTTGTAATAAAATCATTAATTGATGAGATAATCGACTGTATTATTTAAAACGAAACACCCTGCATATTATATGTATATAGTAATAATACCGTTAGAATCCGCCCACTCGGCATGTTATGTTGCTGAAATATTGAAATATTCGGAAATAGTGCAAAAATATTTCGTTAACATTTCATTTGTAACTATGCATCTGAAAATTTCAGAAATGTACCTGCATCATGTTTTTTATAATATTGCATTAACAATATTTCTGAAATGTTTCAGAAAGTTGTTTACAATATTTGCAAGTTTCTGTAATATTATTCCAAAAAAATGTAGCAGATGTAATATTTCAGAAATATTTCTGAAATATTATAAAAGTAATATTACGTTTGCATTGCACGAATAATATTTCTGTAACATATCAAACGCAACATTGCATTTAAAATATTTCTGAAAAATTTCTGAAAGATTGCGTAGGTAATGAAAAATTGAATTGCAGGCAGTGAATTTCTACAATATGGCAGAAGAAATATTGCAGATGTAATGATTTAGAAACATTTCTGATACATGATAAAACTATTATTACGTTTACATTGCACGCGTTATATTTTTGAATGTTTCACATACAACATTGCATTTGTAATATTTCCGAAAAGTTGCTGACAGACTTTAGAACTTATAAAAAATTAAATTGATTATTATATATAATATTGCATTTTATTGCATTTTTTCTCTTTTATTAAGAATTCTCTCATATTCCAAATTTTGTCATAGAGCATTTTTAATATAAAATATTTAGTAATATTTAATATAAAATAATATTCGACGCTGACTGGCAAAAAATATTTATTCGTATATCTGTATTGTTAATATTGTTATGCGATAGCTTTATGTTCACCAAAATAAGCAAGTATAAGAAAGAAAGAAGCGTCAGAGTCAGAGGATCACCACTACCCTGTTCGATCATCGATGTCAAGCAACAAGGCGCCGGTATTGGATGGGTGACCGGCTGAGAGAGCGGATATCTTCGGACAAATGCGCGGCGTCTATACGCACATGGCTTAATATATTTTTTTGTTCCGGTAACAAAATATTTCATTTTTCACATATCAACAAATAGTTTTTGCGTCAGTAACAAAATTTTGTTTGCTAATATAAAACATTTTTCTCAGTGTAAAATGTATTTGAAATATCTCTGAAGTGTTTCTGCAATATTTCGTAGATATATTTCAGAAATATTTCAGTAATATTACCGAAATATTGCCGAAATCTTTCAGCAAAATTGCATTTTAAATAATTGTGCCGATTGAAACATTGCAGAAATGTTGCAGAAACGGTTGTGAAATATTTCTGAAATATTGATGAAAGGTGTAATATTTCAAATGGAATTTTGCAGAAATGTTTCTGAAATATTGCATGCCGAGTGGGCGAATTCCATCAATATTTAATCCCGATTTAACTAGTCAAAACTAGTTTTATCAAAGGCCATTCGTCAATACTAGTATTAACTGGTCAATACTAGAAATAACGATGGACTATCAGTGAAAACTAGATCTGACTGAAAAATCGACTTGTTAAAATGTGTTAATAGTTTTTACTGGACAAAACTAGTTCTCACTGAGTTAGGTCAGTTAACAGTGTTGGTTATTATTTAGAATAGGGTCTTTTCCGACTTTTGATATTTTTGCGTCAATACTAAGGGAAGTAATTTGCTGATATGTGTGATGTATAGACAGACATGTAGGCGGGGAAGGAGCTCTGCCTGCGGCTCCCCCGCATAAAAAAACTAATTCAAGCCTATTTCAACCAAATTTTAACTTCAAGTTTTTAGAAGTAGGCTTGGAATTAGATTAGTTTTTTGGTAAATATTTCCCTTTACACAGTCAGCCCCAAATGACTTTTAACTGACACTGATGTTGACCTTGACCTTTATCTAATTTGCTTAAAAGGCAAACGAAAGAATATTGTGTGGGTGCCGTAGGTGGACCAACTATTATCTGCTTTAACAAAGCGAGTGGAAAAGTGTATGCGTGGATGTAATGGGTTCCGTCCCCGAGGCTCCACTTCGAAAAAAACTAACGAAAAAACTAACCTAACCCAACCTAATTGTTGTGTGGGTGGAAAAGTGTATGCGTGATCATAAATGTGTGATCCATCCGCACAACAATTGGGTTGGGTTAGGTTATAGTTTCTTTTAGGTGGAGCCCTCCGCAGGGAGGTGGAACCCTCTGCATCCACGCATACACTTTTCCACTCGCTTTGTTAAAGCAGGAGTTTATCATTACTTTTCCCTAATTACAACTAGTTTTACCTAAAAAACGTGTTTTAACGGGGAGTGTGCTTCATTAAAACTAATTTTAATTCGTCAGAACGGGTATTAACTGAAAAAATTTTGGGGAATACCGGTATATGCTATAAAAGTAAAGGGCCACTTCGACCAAACTCCGATTAACTTAATCATTGATTAAATTGTTGCCAACATGACAAAATAATTAGTATGACCATTTGTGTTTCTGGCGATATATTCGTTCTAACTCAATCTTTTGTTACATATCTTTTCGAGTATTATAGAAAAGAAAGATATGTAACGGAAAATTGGGTTAGGACGATTATATCACTAGAAATACAAATGCCCATACAGCACAAAAAGTTTTCAAAAAATATTTTTAAATATTTCTATAAAAATATTACGAGAAACATTTAAAAATGGTTTTAGGAATATTTTAAAATGATTTAAAAACCTTTTGTGGTAACATTTTTAAGAATATTTTAAAAATATTTTTAAAAATGTTCTTTTTTATCACTCGGGTAAAATTTTCTTAAATATTTAAATTATATTTTTAAAATATTAATTCAAATCTACATATTTATTGTATCATAATCTTGTTTCAAAATATTAAAAAAATATTTTTATTTCTTATTGATTTTATAATCTTTTTTCAAATATTGTTAAAAATATTTTTGAAATATGAAATATTCTTAATTAAAAAAGATGCATGGTAGCACATCTTTCCGTGCTAGTTTGCAACAACGCCGCTAGGCGGCGCATAATGGAAGACTAACTCGCAAGTAAATTTCAGTTGGGATCTAATATAAGCAGGCGAAGCAAAATCATGACATTCGCGACACATATCTTCGCCAGCAATACAACGCAAGGCTTAAGCGGGGAACACAGACTTTTGCATAACGCATAATACGTAAGCATAAGAAAACTGATTGGTTTATTTCCTTATGCACATGTGTATGGACCAATCAATTTTCTTATGCTTACGCATTATGCGTTGTGCAGAAGTGTGTGCTCCCCGCTTTACCCAACACCATTGCGATGCTATAAATATAGAAAATATTTTCCAAAGTAAGATATAAAGATGCATATTTTTCAAATATTAAAAAAATCTTTCAAACGTGAAACAATTATTGCTGATTGGGTCAAACATATTTTATTTTTCAAAGCAATATTTCTAAAAAATTTTACAAATATTATTGAATATATTTATTTGCAATCTTTTAAAAATATTTTTGAAAATATTTTTTTGACATGATTTAGTGGACATAGAAACATTCTAAAAATATTTTTGTAAATTATTTTAATCGTCTTAAAAAATATTTTAAAAATATATATTTAAAAATATTTTGTGCTGTATGGGTAGCAATGGGGTTGCTTGGCAACGGGTTGAACGGGTTCTCTCCCGGCTTTCTGGACGTACAGACGTGTTTCCGAAAGAGAGAGTGCGTAATAAACGTTATATTTCTATGTACAAACGAGATAGTGGTTATTCTTCCGCGATCCTGGAAATTCGCGTTCGCGAGTGCGCGCGACTCTTAGGGTGCGGTCACATGGACTGATATTTTCCGCGGAACGCGTATCGCGTAACCAATCAGAAGCGTGAATTTGCGTAACCAAAAATGCGAAACGCTTTTAATTGGTTACGCGGTTACGCGTTACGCGGAAAATACATGCCATGTGATTTCAGCCTTAGGGCCATTCTACAATTTATCGCAAAGTCCGGACACCGCCGCAACTGCTCTTCGCGCTCCAATACAATAAAAAATGGGGGTTTTTATTTAAAAAATTACAACTGACCTTTACATAATCTTAATACTTACACTCAAGGTCAAACAAATATTACTATGATATGCCCCTTGCAACCCTTCAACTTTTGTCTAATTATAAGACATTTTTTGGTGTGATGCATATTTTCAGAGATAACAGCTTGTAACTTGTAATACTTTCAATGCCCCATCCTGTGTATGTTATATACATAAACGTATACAGAGTAATTATTAATTATTGACATAGTGCTTTTGTGCAGGTAGAGCAGATTAAACTGACAATGAATACTAAAGTCCTGTATCATTTTGCGACTTTCGCAATAATTAACAAGAAATTAATTAATAAAGATCGGCAAATGAGCGTGCGTCCGTGCGATTCACTGACGAATAAAAGCGCGCGATGAAGAAAAGATAGCCCAGCTTCATGTGCTGATTGTGGCTGATTGCGACGAAAATCACAAACGTAAAATAGAAGATTTTTCTATTCAATTCAATCCGCTTTATCTGCCACAAAAAGTAGTACAATAATTATTAGCCACCCTATTTAAAAAAAATTTGTAATACAATATCTTAAGAGGTTGCTGTTACCGTTTCTGGGATGCCTAGTAATAGTCGGAGCTGTGCCAGAAATGTGCCTACTATAGCAGTTTCTTCAGGAACAACAGTAACTGCTTCATCCTCTTGCGCGTTCTCACACACCTCTGATGGTGGATTAATCAAAATCACGCCGCCCCATCTATATTAATTGTACAAAATGTTGATAAAAATTAACTAAACTAATTTCGAAATAATGCATTTTTCAAAAAAGCGATTTTATAGAATATAAATATTGTACCAAAAAGTAAGTGTTTGTTCCGTCAATAATATTTAACCAAAAGAATATATTTATATCGACAACAATTGGCAAATGTGAAGTTTTTATGTACCTTTGCCAATTGTTGTCGATATAAATATATTCTTTTGGATAAATATTGTATTACACAATATAGGTGATAAACATAAGCAGTCTTGTCATTTATACGCATTTAAAATAAAACTATAGGAATATTTATGATAATAAAAGAAAATAAAGCATGAATCAGGAGTGAAAAATACCTTGGAGAGAGGAAGGCTTCTACATTGCTATCCGTTCGCGATCTGTGCCCGCTGCGGGTGTAGATATGTAGAGGCGCGTTGTCACACGGTACCATATAAACGACTAAATTGATACACGGATGGAGACTAACCTGCGACGCTAAAATTTCATAAGATATGATTGGCGCGTGTACTTTTTGCATGCGTTACGAACCTAATTTTTTCTCCAACGGTGTCACGAGCTGCGGTAAGACGCTCTCGCGCAAAGCAAAGTGTCTGCGGCTTGGGCTACTGTCTGGTACACGTCTGGGATTCATATCTAACGGTAACAAGTACAGCCACTGTGATTTGACCGAAAAGTTACTCAGGATAGATAGCTCGTCTAGAAATGGTTGCATGTATTCTGCGACAGTAAATTAAATTTCAGTCACAAATGTGAGTTGTTATACTAATTTAATGACGGTTAAAACCGTCGGTATAATAATAACCTAGCTGCAAAATTTAATAAAAAGAAGTCATTGTAGAATGTTTAACAAAAGAATTTTTGAATATTTTGCGCAGCATGGGTAAATGGCGTAGGGGAGAGCTGAGAGGGCGCAGCGGACGGCACGGGTGCGAGGCTTAGCGACCACGACGCGACAGACGTAGAGAGACACCGAGACACGAAGCTGGATATTATAATAAAGACTTTTCTTAGAGCACACAAATACATTATTTCTACATTTCAATTCTACAATTTAAAAATAATTTTTTCTGAAAATTTCACGATTTACCAGGCATTTTTATTTAAATTTCTACAGGCAAAATTAAAATATTTTTTAAAAATAAATTAGTATTACCGTTTTCAGTCATTGAGAATTTTATGCTTGCATTAGCAGTAACTATGTGAATTTTATAAATTCCGTTTCAAGTAGGGAAAGTGGGGCAGGTTGAGACACGGGACACGTTGAGACACTGCTGGTTGAAGAAGAAAAGGATTTTTTAGGTTGACTGCACTGTGTGTCATCACTACATGTCTTGTTTATCCAGGAAGTAACATAATCTTAGTTTTTGCAGTTAGATTGCATTGTTTTGTTGTGAGCGAAAAGTGTTTTTGAGTATTAAAAGTAAATTTTTGTTTGTTAAGGTAAACTAAATTAATTAATTTATTATGATTGAGGAAATTTTAGATTTATTACTGAATGACAGCTTATAGAGTTGTGTTTAATTTCCACAGTTCGTGTTTCTGCACAGTAATCAATTTAGTTCGGTTTAGGTTTGTTAGCTTTGAAAACTGCTGTTGGGGCATCTTGAGACAAATAACTGTGAGGCCAAATAACAGGGCAGGCCTTGAGACATAAGACTTTTTAGGATAAAATAAAACATTTTTAAAAATAACTGTATTTTAAAAGGTTCTTTCTTGGTTTAGATCTGTTGCTTATTGAAGATGGTTAGACAACGGAAAAAACCTCAAGTATAAAAGGTAAATCAGTACAAAATTACTTTTTTCAAAAAAAGGTGAAAAAAGGCGCCAAGTACACGCGCAATATATGTTGTAAATCCAAAATTCCTAAATAGTAGTAGCTTTATTTCTCCCTAACAAAATAATTTACAAAATTGCGTTACCTAACTCAACCCAAGTGATATGTATTTCCAAAAAAATGTGAAATCTTTAAATTGCGCTAATTGCAAAGAAAATATATATATTGCTTTGAAAAATTATTGCGCAACTTTTTAAAAAATAAAACTCAAGTGGTACGTATCTTTATATTCCTATTTAAGGGGATGCTGGAGCCGTAGCCGAACTCGATCGGCGTTGGTAAAGAAGACCGGCGAACTATATCTGTCCTTGTATAGACAAAGATATAGACAAGGATAGCACGCTACATTGCACGCACACATACGCATGATGCACGTCGACATTATACTTTTATATTACGCTTCCAAATCTTGATTTGGAGGGTTTATCGATGTTTTTCTTGTTGTGCAATTCGGGGGAACTTGTTTTCGCGTTCGTACCAATGGTATATCTCTTATATGAAATACATCTTGTGACGAGCTGACAGCTCGCCGCAACTCGAGACGCCATATTGGGATAAAAGTAGGATAAGGAAATCTGTACTTCCGTAATTTTTTCTTGTTTTCTATATAAAATCGGAGTTCCCCCGAATCATTAATGTATGTACTGCAATTCTGGAGAAGGATTTTTGATTCTGTCAAATTAATACGACGCTACGTGCCGACAAAAAATGCCGGTAAAACAGACGGCCCCAGCATCCCCTTAAGGGGACTAGGCAGTCAGAAAATCAATTTTCTTTTAATTGCATGTTTCGAAAGTACTATCCTTCCCGAGTAAAATGCCGTTTGGTTTATGTTAAAATTCGCAAAATTAAGGATTTGACAGCCAAAAAGGTCGAGCGCTAGCGTGTGCGGCAAACGAAACTTAACGCGTTTTTTCTCGAAACATTTTTTTCTCTTTGTTTTGCAGTAATTGCAAAAAGAGAGGAGAGAGTAGGTCACTTGTCACTCTACAATACGACGTATGTGCTTATTCCCTGAACCGAATTTTTACCAAAGTATATGAAATAGGGGTAAAATTTTCCGGGGAGTGCCACTATGTGTATAGTTTTTTGTTACCGATTTTCTGGAAACCGGTTTTTCTAATTCTTTTAATTGAAAAATTGGAAAAATTAAAAAAATTGTTTTCCAGAAAATCGGTAACAAAAAACTATACACATAGTGGCACTCTCCGGAAAATTCTACCCCTATTTCATATACTTTTGATAAAAATTCGATTCAGGGGTTTGGGCTGGGCGTTGATGAGTCAGTCAGTCAGTCAGGACATTTTCCTTTATATACATAGATTTCAGTAATTAAAATGAGACTGCCCATAAGTGAAATATGCAATTTTACCAATTCGACGCCTTCATGCCGCAATTCGATTTATTTATGTGGCAGCCGGCGACCTACTCTTCTATACTATTATATAAAATTCTTACGGGTGGTGTATGTTTGGCCGTTTTTAACTTAAAAACTATTGGACCGAATTTTTATCAAAAGTATATAAAACAGGGGTAGAATTTTCCAGAAAGTGCTATAGAGTGTGTAGTTTTTCGTTACCGATTTCTGGAAACCAATTTTTTTAATTTTTCTAATTTTTACGAGTAAAGAAATTAAAAAAATCGGTTTCCAGAAAAGAGATAACGAAAAACTATACACTCTATAGCACTCCCCGGGAAATTGTACCCCTATTTTATATGGTTTTAATACAAGTTCGGTCTAATAGTTTTTAAGTCGATTTATTTATGTGGCAGCCGGCGACCTACTCTTTTTAGTTCTGTTTTCGCCACCAGATAGCGTATCGCAGTTTAGCCATTCCCAATAGAGTGCCAAATTTTCCAGGAAAAATGTACAATTCAATTTTTTATGGCCAGGATCATTGCAAAACCACAACGGCACCAGAAAAACCGCCTATGTATCAGAAGACTGTAGTGCCGTCATATATATATATATATACATTATGTATATATTATTTAAAAAAATTTTTTTCTTTACTGTTTTTGGTACTAGTAAACATTACCTAAAAGTACTAGTCACAATTTGTATTCATTTCCTTGTAATTAATTCCCAAAAAAGGTTAAATTTTTACCAAATCTGACTGCCTAGTCCCCTTAATTTAAATTCTTCAAACCCGAGTCGACTTCTCCGCGATTAACGTACTATGGTAATTAACCCCACCAACTTATAGTGAATTCGCGTGGTCCCGCTGAAACCCTTGCGAAGTCCCAAAACGCCGCGAGACACGGGCGGAATCGTCGGAACAAGCAGGCGCGAAGGAAACTTAAGAAAATAATATTAGAGTTCCTCCGACATGAACGGGAGAACGCCGATCCTCCGCGGCTCGCCACCCCGCCGCCTCTACCAGGTCTCCCGGAGGAAGCGCCTTCGCCGCCGCGCCAATCGCCCCCTTAGTTATCGCGTGCTCCCCGATACTCCTGATTCTTCCCCCCTGCTCGAACCTTCGTATTCCCCGGTTCGCCCCGGGGAACTTCCCGATTCCCCCTCCCCTGCACCTTCCGCCTAAGTCCCAAATACGAACGATCGTATTCCCCGATTGCTCGCGAAGAGCTTTCCTTCCAAGCGGTCTCGGATACCTCGACAGTGGAATTTATCGAAGAGGTACCGCATTTCCCTCCCCCGCGGAGCCAGGATCGTCTGGGCGAGGACGTGGAGTCTCCGAGAACTCTGTCCCCCTCATATTCCGCGGTTTCCGAGGAACCCATTCGAGAGCTCCCTTCCCGCCATTTCTTTCTGAATCCCTCAGCCTATTTCCGCCAATGCACCGATCCTCTTCCTCCTGATTGTTTTACCCTCGGTCCCTACGAGTTCGACCTGGTCGGACTCCGTTCCCTCATTGAAACATCCGACCCCCACGAAACTTTCATTCCCGTTTATTTCCCGCAACAAGAGTTCCCCTACCTGTTCCCCATAACCCTTTTTCACCGTTCCACAGTCACCCTCGAGGAAGTGGTCGATCCCGAGGTGATAACCTTAGAGACTAACGGTTATAGTATAAAATTTATTTATTTTAATTCTTATATGTTTTAACTTAATTAATTTACACACATACACCACACTTAGTTAATTTTATGTAATCTTACATCTGATTTCGACTGTAATAATAGCGGGCAGGATGTCCATTAAATAGGTTTCCCCTTCAAGAATCCTGCCCAATCACCCTCGCACTAATGCAACACCCGCGATAACTCAACACTCACACACACAAATAACATACACTCCGCTTTACCTCAATACCTGATTCTCTACTCAATGTCAGTAACAAGTATTATTTTATTTGTAATAAATGTTTAAATTATTTGTAAAATTAAATTCTATGTTTCTTTATTTTAAATAAGACCTCGCTCTCAAATTCTTTCCACCTCTCGAAATCGCACGAGGTCCGATTCTAAGTTAAATAAGGGATTAAATTCCCTGGCTTAAAAAAAAACCGACGATCGGACAGCTCACGGAAGGCGTCCTACCGTCCCTACGGACGTTGACCCTTCCTGAGCCATCGAAAGTTCGGCTCGCGCCACCCGCCTCAAAGCGTGTACCTGCGAGCAATATTCTTATGACATATTTTAGAATTCTTTTAGACATGGGTTGTGTGGATAGTCACTTTCGTGCACAACAGGATGTTTCCTGTAATTCCTATTATTTAGAGATTACTATTTTTTTTAATCAGATGGCATATTTTCATTAACGTACAATAATGTAGTTTATAAAACAACAAATTTAATCATATAAGATATTATTTTTTTATTAATTACATTGCTACGTTAATAAAAATATGCCATATCCCATTTAAAAGAATGTTGATGATCTTGAAATCTCATAAAATACGAAAAAAATGCTGCATATCATAATATTTGCCCCTTCGAAACGAATAATTTTCCCTTTGGTATTGTTTTGTGTCATTAAAAATAACAAAAATATTCCAAATGATCGAGTTGACAAGAACATGTACTCTTACACTGTAGCGCATAGTGCAGACATTGTGCGCAACTGCGTTCGCGCAAGTACATGGTGATTGGCAGTCCCATGCTGTGGTTATCGCCCCATCCGGTCAAAATTAGAGAGACTTTACTGTAATTAATACAAAAATAAACATTTATTTAAAAGAAACAAGAATTAAAAATACAAAATTTAAGAAATTTTAAGTTTTAGTTTAAAAAATTTGGCCTTGCTAGATTATTAAATATCAAAAAGCAATAAATAATAATTAATTTAAAATATTATATTAATAATGACAATATAATTATATTAATAATTACAATGTAATTATATTAACAATTACAATATAATTATATTAATAATTACAATATCTAAATATAGAAATACTTTCACACATTACTTACTTTAAAGTACTTTTTCCATTTATAGAAATTATGTTATTAATATACTAATTTGTTTAGGAGCGTCAAGTTTTTTTACTAAAACTTAAAATTTTAAAAATTTTTTATTTTTAATTCTTATTTCTTTAAATAAATGTTTAATTTTCTATTAATTTTGCTTCCTTACAGAGAAAGTTTTGTTTTCGTAAATAAAAATGAACGCGTGGTCGCCACGCGCGTTAGAAGTGAAACTTCTGAAGGCAAGGCTTTGCCATAACTTTTCTGAAATTAATACAAAAACAATGCAACGGAATTAGTCACTCCAAGCCGCCCGCAACTCGAAAATATAGTGTTATACGCAGTTCTCACTATATCCGTCTCGCCAGTGCCGTACGCCTGATCGAATTTTCGTGACGCGTTTTCGAGTCGCAAAATCGAATTTACTTACCGATCCAAAAGGAGTTTCACTTTGTACGCCTGTTGGTCGAATTTTCGTGACACTATTTTGTGACGTTTTTTCGTGTCGCACAATCGAACTTACTACCGTACCAAAGAAGTTTCATTTCGTACGCCTATTGGTCGAATTTTCGTTACACTTTTCGTGTCGCATAATCGAACTTACTACCGTGCCAGAAGAAGAACCGTCTCGCCAACGCCGTACGCCTATTGGTCAAATTTTCGTTACACTTTTCGTGTCGCGAATCGAACTCACTACCGTGCCTAAAGAAGTTTCACTTCAAAAATTTTTTTAGTTTTTAATGTCAATGTATTTAGAATGTTCTAAAACGTCAAAAATTGCATTTTCAAAAAAATCACGCGCGCGCGCGCGAGTCTGCGTGCGTGCGTGCGTGTACGCATGTGCGCGTGTGCGCATGTATGTGTGTGTGTGTGTGTGTGTGTGTGTGTGTGTTTGTGTGTGTGTGTGTGTGTGTGTTTGTGTGTGTGTGTGTGTGTGTGTGTGTGTGTGTGTGTGTGTGTGTGTGTGTGATATTAGAAGCGTGTGGAAAGCCCGGGGAAAGTTTTCTTGATTATATATTAGGCATAGTTCCCCTATTGATATTTGAACGTATTAAACAATTTAAATACCAGTGAAAGAACCATCACTATATGTGAGACATTAAATGGATATGCTGTGCAAAAAGTGCAAGAGTTCATCCGGAAAGTACTTCTAAATGATAAAGATATTTGTCCGTTATTGAAAGACTTCTTGACATCACATTTTATTTTATGATCCAGGATAGTTTTGAGCCGGGTAAGTATATTCTACTATGTCGAAAATTTATTACAAAACTTTAAACACGTTTTTCTCAAAACTACATTTTTATACAGTTTTATAATAGATATCAGAATGTTTCTTTTTTAACCTTCTTGTAATTGAATTCTCTACAAACTGAATGTAATTGTAGGTATCGTTAAAAAGAATTTTAATTCCCTGAAAAAAAAAGCGATTCGAAGAAATTTGATTCAATTAATAATAAAAAATTATTAAGGAAAAAATGCTGTTTTCTACACTTTACAATTTTATGATAAGATCACTAAATCGTGGCTAATCTAAAAGAAATCTTTTCTTTATTAGCCTGTATTTTTTTAATAAACTAATGTTTTTGCAATATTCAACATCACATTTTCTTTTTAAATATAGAGATTATTCTATTGTTAAAAAGTAAGGTTGTTTATATTTATCAAGTAATTTACGGCAAATAATTTGCAACATTTTTTTCCGTGTTTAAAAATCTCACCTCCTCTTTAAACAAGGCTAAAATACTATTATATATATGTTTGAGTCAGAATGCAATTATTTAATTCTTATTTAATTTTACTAATGTGATATAAATAATATTGATTCTTTAAAATTTCCAAAGATTTTTGCGAATGATTCATATTCTGTTATAATGTAATTGTAATGGTATGATGTTCAATTACCTTCAGTTACTGTCCTGAGGTCCCAAACGATCTTTAGCTTTTCAGGGTCAGGATTAACTAAGGTGACTAGAACGTCGTATGCCAGACTGGCTGGAAATCGTCTCCTGTTTTCCTCATCTAAGCTATATATGGTAGGCTCAGCGAGTGCGTTTTTCGTCAGTGCCAATGACTTATCATGCAGAATCCACTCTGATAATACTTGTATCAATTTAGCAATGCCTGGAGACATATATTGATATAACACCGTAAAAAAAACTTCAGTTTTTTTTTATAGATTTATCAAGTTTTGTTGCAAAATATATTTGTTAAAATTTAACTTAATTAGCGAGCTCAAAAGCTTGTAGCTTTTTGATGTTAAGTTTGATTTTTACCTTAAAAAATTCTCTATAACACCATAGTTTTGAAAAATAGATTAGTGCGAATTGAATTTAAAAAATTATTTTAATTTAATTGTAATTGCAATTCTTAAATTACATTAAAATTTTATGCAATGTGCTAAGAGTACAGATAGAGAAGTAATCTTATTCTGTTTCTATATTCCGCTCTATATCTGTCTTTAAGTTTGCTTTAAATCAAAGAACACACATATGTCAAATAGTTTCTTTTAAAAGTTGGAAATACTTACAATAAAAAAAAAATAAAAAAAATGTAGGTAATGTAATGTAACAGAACATTTAAAAAGCCCATAATATCTTTGGTAGCATCTCAAAATTGTGAGGAATGATTAATAAAGAATGATTATTCTTTCTTTTTTGATTTTAAAAAAGAATTATTTGATTATTCTATTATGATTCAAATATTAAATTTATTCTTATTAGAGTTCTATTAATATAAAATTACCCAAGAAGCGTCAATAATGAATGCGCGTATAATGTGCCTTTAATTCGCGTACAATTGCATTGGCTTCAAAACCACATTATTATATATTAATTGTGTGTTCAAAATACGCGCATTCAAATGCGTAATTAATGCAAATTGAGCATTTGATATTAAATATCGCAATAAATATTTTATAAAATATTTATGTTACAATGAAGAAAAAGAAATACCCTGCTGAAAAAGCTCGATTAAAACCATTAGAAAATCAGCCATATTTGGTTTAATAAGATTGAATTGTGTTTTTAAACCTGCATTTTCCATTAAAACATAATTACTCTCAAATCGGTTGTACTTTGTTGAACTGGAACTTATGCCGGTAGTATATAAATAAGTTTCTATGGTTTTTGAATCAAATTCGATAGAAATATTCCGAAATATTCACGACGTCCTATATGTTTTAAGGATGTATCGGAGGTACAATCTTAGACAAAAATGCATGAAATTTGAAATACTTGAATATCTACGCCTAACGTATAGTAAATCTAGATGTAAGATACTCAAATGATAGTAGGAGTCTTATTTTTACTCCTAGTAAGGTATTTTTTATTTTACAAATGTTTTTTTCAGTATTATTTGCGATTTTTGTAATTTATGAGCCTAAACTTTTGGCAGTAAAAATGCCCTGATTTCAACTTTATAACGTCAAATTATTTCAAAGCGAAAGACATTATTCAGCAGTGCTGATAAACAAATTTGACTTTAATAACGTCAAAAAAGATAAATATGTATCATATAAACGATAATTTTGAATATTATTTATTATAAACATTGTTATGCGACTCTCTCAAAAACTCAAAAGAGACGTACGTGACAACGATTCACGTAGGTTGGCAGCCTTGCACAGTACCAAAACAGTGCGAGACTTGATGCGAGGTGCGAGGTGCGAGGTTATGTCTGTTCGTTTACATTTTTACAATAATCTCGCTTTGTTTCTCATTTCCCCTTTCTATCTCTTCACGAGTGCAACGGAGACAAAAAGTTAGCTAGAAGTAGTAGAAGGCATAGATATACGTGTAGCGACAGCCATAGGTTATGCTTTGCTTGCTCAGCTGATTGGCGACGTTGCCGCGCTTTCACGAGCCATCGAGATAAGGTGCGATTTCATTGACGCTAGAAACCAGCGGCAGCGTCAAGAAAATGTAGTGGGGGAAGAAGTTCAGACCGTCTCAGCTTTTTAGCGTACCGCAAAATTCAACGGAACTTCTTCCCCCACTACATTTTCTTGACGCTGCCGCTGGTTTCTAGCGCAATAAAATCGCACCTATACATTCGTGCCGACAGCACAATTATTTCAAGTTATAATTTATTTCTTTAAAACGGTAGTGAAGACAATTGAACTTGGCAGATATTTTCATCTATTCGTATACTAAATGTAAAAAAAAAATTCAAAATATTGGTAGCGCTCCTTCAACATTTTTTTAGCTGTTTTATCCGTCAAAATCGTCTCTTCCCATAAGAATACGTGTAAAATCAGTGAAAATTAAAATCGTTATATCTCAGCAACTGTTGAGTGGATTCGTTTTTACTTTTTTTTTTAGCACATCAGGAAGACTAAAAAAACATTCTCACAAATTTTTATCCACTTGGTAGCGCTTTGAAAATATGTCCGATACATCCTTAATATGTCTATATTGGTTCTGATTACGCTCAATCGTAAAATAGCAATCAAAATCTTAACAATTTTTATTGTTTTTATTAACGTTTTTGAACCATGTTGAACCGGAATTTAAAATGTATAACTGAGAATTATCACTGTGGAACGAATATAATTCTAACCGTTTGCATCGGGTTTAATGCAAATATCTCTATTCAATCCTATAGCTTTCATTAAAGTCAATTGGTTTTAGCTGAGTTTAATCATAAAATGACATTAAAAAGGATCTGGTTCTTAATAGTTTTTATAGCGTTTTCGAACTATGTTAAATCAAATTTTATTATATTTGACTGAAAATTATC
>NC_092364.1:10738339-10835149 GCF_030848805.1 Temnothorax longispinosus
ATTTTATTATATTGTGACTGAAAATTATCCATGTCTGTGAAGTTGGCCCCCCTTTTTCAAAATTCGGAAATTTTTATTAGAGTTCTGGATTCCCCAGAAAGAGTTCTAGAGTTCTCTGTAGTTTTTAAAGAGAGTTCCGTCATTTAAAGTGGTGAAAACACCATTTTAAAAAATGGGGGGCTAACTTCACGGCGCCCCCCATTTTTGAAAAAATAAATTTTTTATGGTAGTTCCGGATAGATTTCGATGAGTTCTAGAGTTCCCTATAGGTTTTAAAAAGAGTTCCGTTCAAATAAGTCCAAAAATCAATGTCAAAGTTAAACAAAAAATTTTCATTTTTTTAAAATCAATTTTTTATGGTAGATTCAGAAAGATTTCGACGAGTACTAGAGTTCCCTATAGGTTTTATAACGCTCCGGCCAATATTTCAAAAGTTACAGGCCCTCAAAGTACCGCACCTCAAAAATATTCTAAGTCCCGAGGAGTAATTTTTTTTTCGAAAATCGGCAGTTTTCGCTGGAGTTCTGGTGGCCCCCCGAGGAGTTCTATCGAAAACTATTAGGGTCCGAAGCGCTCTGACCAATAATTTAAAAGTTACAGCCCCTCAAAGTACCGCAACTCGAAAATATTCTAAGTCCCGAGGGGTAATTTTTTTTTTCTGAAATCGGCAGTTTTCGCTGGAGTTCTGGTGGCCCCCCGAGGAGTTCTATCGAAAACTATTAGGGTCCGAAGCGCTCCGACCAATATATTAAAAGCTACAGCCCTTCAAAGTACCGCGCCTAAAATTAAAAAATTATTTTACCGGAGTTCTCGCTGGAGTTCTGGTGGCCCCCCGAGGAGTTCTATCGAAAACTATTAAGGTCCGAAGCGCTCCGACCAATATATTAAAAGCTACAGCCTCTCAAAGTACCGCAACTCGAAAATATTCTAAGTCCCGAGGGGTAATTTTTTTTTTCTGAAATCGGGAGTTCTTGCTGGAGTTCTGGTGGCCCCCCGAGGAGTTCTATCGAAAACTATTAGGGTCCGAAGCGCTCCGACCAATATATTAAAAGCTACAGCCTCTCAAAGTACCGCAACTCGAAAATATTCTAAGTCCTGAGGGGTAATTTTTTTTTCTGAAATCGGGAGTTCTCGCTGGAGTTCTGGTGGCCCCCCGAGGAGTTCTATCGAAAACTATAAAGGTCCGAAGCGCTCCGACCAATATATTAAAAGCTACAGCCTCTCAAAGTACCGCAACTCGAAAATATTCTAAGTCCTGAGGGGTAATTTTTTTTTTCTGAAATTGGGAGTTCTCGCTGGAGTTCTGGTGGCCCCCCGAGGAGTTCTATCAAAAACTATTAGGGTCCGAAGCGCTCCGACCAATATATTAAAAGCTACAGCCCTTCAAAGTACCGCGCCTAAAATTAAAAAATTATTTTACCGGAGTTCTCGCTGGAGTTCTGGTGGCCCCCGAGGAGTTCTATCGAAAACTATTAGGGTCCGAAGCGCTCCAACCAATATATTAAAAGCTACAGCCCTTCAAAGTACCGCGCCTAAAATTAAAAAATTATTTTACCGGAGTTCTCGCTGGAGTTCTGGTGGCCCCCCGAGGAGTTCTATCGAAAACTATAAGGGTCCGAAACGCTCCGACCAATATTTTAAAAGTTACAGCCCCTCAAAGTACCGCAACTCGAAAATATTCTAAGTCCCGAGGGGTAATTTTTTTTTTCTGAAATCGGCAGTTCTCGCTGGAGTTCTGGTGGCCCCCCGAGGAGTTCTATCGAAAACTATTAGGGTCCGAAGCGCTCCGACCAATATATTAAAAGCTACAGCCCTTCAAAGTACCGCGCCTAAAATTAAAAAATTATTTTACCGGAGTTCTCGCTGGAGTTCTGGTGGCCCCCCGAGGAGTTCTATCGAAAACTATTAGGGTCCGAAGCGCTCCGACCAATATATTAAAAGCTACAGCCTCTCAAAGTACCGCAACTCGAAAATATTCTAAGTCCCGAGGGGTAATTTTTTTTTCTGAAATCGGCAGTTCTCGCTGGAGTTCTGGTGGCCCCCCGAGGAGTTCTATCGAAAACTATTAGGGTCCGAAGCGCTCCGACCAATATTTTAAAAGTTACAGCCTCTCAAAGTACCGCAACTCGAAAATTTTCTAAGTCCCGAGGGGTAATTTTTTTTTCTGAAATCGGGAGTTCTCGCTGGAGTTCTGGTGGCCCCCCGAGGAGTTCTATCGAAAACTATTAGGGTCCGAAGCGCTCCGACCAATATATTAAAAGCTACAGCCCCTCAAAGTACCGCAACTCGAAAATATTCTAAGTCCCGAGAGGTTATTTTTTTTTTCTGAAATCGGGAGTTCTCGCTGGAGTTCTGGTGGCCCCCCGAGGAGTTCTATCGAAAACTATTAGGGTCCGAAGCGCTCCAACCAATATATTAAAAGCTACAGCCCTTCAAAGTACCGCGCCTAAAATTAAAAAATTATTTTACCGGAGTTCTCGCTGGAGTTCTGGTGGCCCCCCGAGGAGTTCTATCGAAAACTATAAGGGTCCGAAACGCTCCGACCAATATTTTAAAAGTTACAGCCCCTCAAAGTACCGCAACTCGAAAATATTCTAAGTCCCGAGGGGTAATTTTTTTTTTCTGAAATCGTCCCTCCAGCGAGAATTCCCGATTTCAGAAAAAAAAAATTACCCCTCGGGACTTAAAATATTTTCGAGTTGCGGTACTTTGAGGGGCTGTAACTTTTAAATTATTGGTCGGAGCGTTTCGGACCCTAATAGTTTTCGATAGAACTCCTCGGGGGGCCACCAGAACTCCAGCGAGAACTCCGGTAAAATAATTTTTTAATTTTAGGCGCGGTACTTTGAAGGGCTGTAGCTTTTAATATATTGGTCGGAGCGCTTCGGACCCTAATAGTTTTCGATAGAACTCCTCGGGGGGCCACCAGAACTCCAGCGAGAACTGCCGATTTCAGAAAAAAAAAATTACCCTTCGGGACTTAGAATATTTTCGAGTTGCGGTACTTTGAGGGGCTGTAACTTTTAAATTATTGGTCGGAGCGTTTCGGACCCTAATAGTTTTCGATAGAACTCCTCGGGGGGCCACCAGAACTCCAGCGAGAACTGCCGATTTCAGAAAAAAAAAATTACCTCTCGGGACTTAGAATATTTTCGAGTTGCGGTACTTTGAGAGGCTGTAGCTTTTAATATATTGGTCGGAGCGCTTCGGACCTTAATAGTTTTCGATAGAACTCCTCGGGGGGCCACCAGAACTCCAGCGAGAACTCCGGTAAAATAATTTTTTAATTTTAGGCGCGGTACTTTGAAGGGCTGTAGCTTTTAATATATTGGTCGGAGCGCTTCGGACCCTAATAGTTTTCGATAGAACTCCTCGGGGGGCCACCAGAACTCCAGCGAGAACTGCCGATTTCAGAAAAAAAAAATTACCCTTCGGGACTTAGAATATTTTCGAGTTGCGGTACTTTGAGGGCCTGTAACTTTTGAAATATTGGTCGGAGCGTTATAAAACCTATAGGGAACTCTAGTACTCGTCGAAATCTTTCTGAATCTACCATAAAAATTGATTTTTAAAAAAAGTGGAAATTTTTTGTTTAACTTTGACATTGATTTTTGGGCTTATTTGAACGGAACTCTTTTTAAAACCTATAGGGAACTCTAGAACTCATCAAAATCTATCCGGAACTACCATAAAAAATTTATTTTTTCAAAAATGGGGGGCGCCGTGAAGTTAGCCCCCCCTTTTTTAAAATGGTGTTTTCACCACTTTAAATGACGGAACTCTCTTTAAAAACAACAGAGAACTCTAGAACTCTTTCTGGGGAATCCAGAACTCTAATAAAAATTTCCGAATTTTGAAAAAGGGGGGCCAATTTCACAGACATAAATTATCCCCCGGTCACCCATCCGAGTAGTAACTGCGCTCAACGTTGCTTGACATTAAATGGACTAGTGGGAACCCTCTGACTCTAATAATTCCTTTTTGCTTATACTCGTATATAACACATGTTTATAGTGTTCAAAAATCTTGTAATAATATTAGTCTAAGCGATGGGGAGTTTTAGACGGAATTAAGTCAGGAAGTGTTAAAAATGGGTAAAGCTGTAGATTTTTGTGACCCTAAAAACATATTAAATTTGCAACCTCGACATTTTTCCGCAGGTGCCGTCATCTTGAAATAATGACGCAGAAAACCGGTTTTTTGCGAATATTCCGTTTTCACTTAAATTTAAAGCATAAGTATCTCATACAAAGTTGTAAAGCAAAATTTCCTACAACACTTTTTTCTCAGATAAATAGTTTACGAGTTATAGCAGAGGAAAGCAGAGAGCTTTTTTGCAGTTTATGAAAATAATGGATTTTCTCTGGATTTGAAAGATTAATTATTATCGTTATTATATTATTATTATATATGTAAGTACGTATAATATATCATTAGTATATTATATTATGCATACATGTACACACACATACACACACACATATGTACATAGATCCATACTTTAGGTCCATTTTAAATTAGCGCCATTTGTAGAAAAATCTTCCTAGAGGAACGAACCTGGAAGCAATCAAAAGCTGAGAGTTTAAGCTTTAAAATGCTTTTTTAAACATCGCTCTGCAATTATTTTTCACGAAGATACGTAATTAAATGACGTAAAATCACTTAAATTGGTTTTACGCCATTTAATTACGTATCCTCGTAAAAAGTGATCGCAGAGCGATGTTTAAAAAAACATTTTAAAGCTTAGATTCTCAGCTTTCGATTGCTTTTAGACTCGTTCCTCTGCGAAGATTGTACTACAAATGGCGCTAATTTAAAACAGACCTTGCAAAATTGCAAAAAAATTTCAACTTTGATGGCCTGTACGGG
Organism: Temnothorax longispinosus; assembly: GCF_030848805.1. NCBI lineage: Eukaryota > Metazoa > Arthropoda > Insecta > Hymenoptera > Formicidae > Temnothorax > Temnothorax longispinosus. The sequence goes on from NC_092364.1 coordinate 10,743,209, forward strand.
GAGAACAAAATTTTTTCTCGCAAATCTTATTGACTGTATCGTAAAGGTGAACATTTCCTCTTTAAAATACTTTTTCAAACATTGCTCTGCGATTATTTTTCACAAAGATACGTAATTAAAGACGTAAAACCACTTAAATTGGTTACGTCATCTGAGCTCAATTATAGAATAATTTTATCTGAAAGTAAATGAATATCGGCATGCATAAGCCAGGTAAAATATTCTTTAGAATACCATCCTATTCAAGCCAACATTCAGGTATGCGAAAGATCTGCCGTCCCCTCTGTCCTCTCTCCTCTCCCCTCGTGTACGTGTGTGTGTACGTGTGTGCGCATGCGCGTGCGCGTGTGCGTGTACGTGCGCGTGCGCGTGTGCGTGTGTATATATAATATAATATAGTAATATGATATATTATACGTGTATATATATATATATATATATATATATATATATATATATATATATATATATACACATATATAATGATATAATAGTATAATAACAATAATAATCAATAATCTTTCCAGGGAAAATCCAGCATTTTTACAAATTGTAAAAAAGCTCTCCGCTTTCCTCTGCTATAACTTGTAAACTATTTATCTGAGAAAAAAGTGTTGTAGGAAATTTTGCTTTACAACTTTGTATGAGATACTTATGCTTTAAGTGGAAACGGAATATTCGCAAAAAACTGGTTTTCTACGTCATTATTTCAAGATGACGGCGCTGGCAGAAAAATGTCAAGATTGCTAATTTAATGGCTGCGTTCTGCCGATACTCCGCTCGCCTAGCAATCGTGAACAGTCGCTCGTTTCCTTTCCTTTTAATCCATTGGGTCAAAGGAGAGGAAACGAGCGAAAACGAGCGACTGCTCACGATTGTTAGGCTAGCGGAGTATCGGCAGAACGCAGCCAATATGTTTTTAGGGGACACAAAAATCTACAACTTCACCAATTTTTAACACTTCCTGACTTAAATTTTATGTAGACTCTTTTTTTCTCCCTGTCGTCTGGACTATACAATATTAACTGGCAAATATTAAAAACATTGTAACACAAATTTTGATATATGTACATTGTTGGAAAACGGCTTAATATCGGTGTCTCCATCTTATTATTGTTTAGTGTGCTATTGCGATAAATATTACCACATATCTCGGTGGTCGAATTGGTACGACGCTCTACACGGAATGAGGGAGGTTCCAGGTTCGAACCCTGGCTGAGGTAATATTTTTCGCAATAAATTTAATAATTTAATTTAATTTAAATTAATTTAAAAATGAAATGCTCATATATATATATATATATATATATAATTATCAAAGATTATTAACGTCTTGACGACGAGGATCAAAACCAATGGTCGAAGCGTCACGATGATTGTTTGCCAATTATAGCCGGAAGAAATAAAAGTTTAATTGTTTACCGAATTACATAATCAACGACTTTTACAATTTTAACTATCACAAAATTAATCGACACAATAACGAAACTAAATCTAGATTGAGAAACTTTGACAATGTTATGAATAAACAAAACATTGCCTACAAATCCTTGTTGAACACAGACCGCAGTAAATGGATTATAAACGCGAGACAAAAATCGATACCTGACAACATAATGAACTTCTTAAGTCTGGGTGGAAACTTCGCTTTAACAATCAACTCAAAAGATAGAAATGATCGTCTACGATCCACCCTTGACATAATTAAAAACTTCGAGTGCAACTCTTATAAAATTTTAGATAATGTTGTCGATGAAACACGCCGCCTAGTCACGAACTCACTTCATAAATTTTTTTAGCAAGAATACACATATTAACCGTATTGACGTGTATTTCACACGGTAATTTAGAAAATGTAAAAACTTCTTACGCGAAAATAATGATGTCCTCGTCACAAAAGCAGATAAAGGTCAAGTAACCATCATCTTAGATAGGAATTCTTACTTGAATCAAATGACGGAAATGCTCAACGACAAAATACATACAAAAAAGTAAATAAAAATCCAATCAAAAAAATTACGTCTAAAATTCATGACTTAGTTTAGACTAGACTAAATCCTGGCGTGACAAGGGCATCATTAATAACAGTATGTACCACCGATTGAACTGTACGAACGGTAATCTTCCGAGATGCTATGGTCTGCCGAAGGTGCATAAACCCGGCCTCCCGTTACGCATTATTGTCTCAGCGCTGGGAAGTCCGCTATACAACGTAGCTAGTCTCTTGCAAAAAATCCTACACTCATCTATCCCGAAACCGAAGTCATATGTAAAAGATAGCTGGTCTTTCGTTGAGTTTATTAACAACAGACAGATAGAGGATGATGATATACTCATTTCGCTTGACGTTACTGCACTTTTCACAAATATTCCAAAAGATCTGGTACTTAAAGGAATAGAGAAAAAATGGAGTCACATCTCGAAAAAAACAGACCTGAATTTACAACAATTTTTAATGTCTGTTAAGTTAGCACCCCTCCCTACAAAAAATTGGAATAACACATATACAGAAATTAAGTGCTCTTTATGTGCTAATTATGTGCTCTATTCACGATTTTTGTGCTCGAGCGGTTTTGCGGGAAATCGCAATTAAAAGTGGGGGTGCTGGCTTAACGTAAGCTAGCACCCCCACTCATTAAAATTACATATAAAATAAAAAACTCAATATGCTAGAATTATGTGCTTTTTATGTGCTTTCAAATGCCTCAAACAAAATTAGTCTATCTGAAATAGTTTAAAAGATATACGCAAAAAGATCTATATACTACTGATATAAGAGTAAAGTATCAGTTAAAATACAGAAAGCAAAATAATTCTTGTTTTAAAATGTTTCTCGATTAATGTGCTTTCAAAATATGTAGAATAAGAGTTTTGTGCTTATCCCCTTCAGCCGACAAACCTCCTTGAAAGTGAGCACCTCATACGTACGAGTAAAGTACCAGTTAAAATACAGATAGCGAATTGGATTTAGTCTTAAAATGTTCCTTAATTTATGTGCTTTCAAATTATGTAAAATAAAAGTTTTGTGCTTATCCCCTTCAGCTGTCAAACCTTGAAAGTGAGCACCCCATACGTACAAGAGTAAAGTACCAGTTAAATTACAGATAGCGAATTGGTTTTAGTCTTAAAATGTTCCTTAATTTATGTGCTTTCAAAATACTCACAACGAGATTTCTGTGCTCATCCCCTTCGGCCAACTCGAACGTCAGCACCCCATACGTACAAGAGGGAAGTACCAGTTAAAATATAGATAGCGAATTGGTTTTAGTCTTAAAATGTTCCTTAATTTATGTGCTTTTAAAATGTACAGAATAAGGTTTTTGTGCTCATCTCCTTCGGCCGACAAACTTTCCTGAAAGTGAGCACCACTATACTTACAAGAGTAAAGTTCTTACTTTTTTGAAATTAGTGTTTTTTGTATAAAAATTGTTAGCAAAACATAGAATAGTTATCAGTATCAAATTTGATACTGATAACTATCCCATGTTTTGCTAACAATTTTACCTATAACAATATTTATGCAAAAAACAGTAATTTCAAAAAAGTAAGAACTTTACTCTTGTAAGTATAGTGGTGCTCACTTTCAGGAAAGTTTGTCGGCCGAAGGAGATGAGCACAAAAACCTTATTCTGTACATTTTGAAAGCACATAAATTAAGGAAAATTTTAAGACAAAAATCAATTCGCTATCTGTATTTTAACTGGTACTTTATTCTTGTGCGTATGAGATGCTGACTTTCGGGTCGGCCAAAGGGGATGAGCATGGAAATCTCGTTGTGCATATTTTAAAAGCACATAAATTAAGGAACAGTTTAAGACTAAAACCAATTCGCTATCTGTATTTTAACTGGTACTTTACTCTTGTACGTATGGGGTGCTCACTTTCAAGAAGGTTTGTCGGCTGAAGGGGATAAGCACAAAACTTTTATTCTACATATTTTAAAAGCACATAAATTAAGGAACATTTTAAGACTAAAAACAATTCGCTATCTGTATTTTAACTGGTACTTTACTCTTGTACGTATGAGGTGCTCACTTTCAAGGAGGTTTGTCGGCTGAAGGGGATAAGCACAAAACTCTTATTCTACATATTTTGAAAGCACATTAATCGAGAAACATTTTAAAACAAGAATTATTTTGCTTTCTGTATTTTAACTGATACTTTACTCTTATATCAGTAGTATATAGATCTTTTTGCGTATATCTTTTAAACTATTACAGATAGACTAATTTTGTTTGAGGCATTTGAAAGCACATAAAAAGCACATAATTCTAGCATATTGAGTTTTTTATTTTATATGTAATTTTAATGAGTGGGAGTGCTAGCTTACGTTAAGCCAGCACCCCCACTTTCAATTGCGATTTCCCGCAAAACCGCTCGAGCACAAAAATCGTGAATAGAGCACATAATTAGCACATAAAGAGCACTTAATTTCTGTATATGTGTTATTCCGATTTTTTGTAGGGGGGGTGCTAACTTAACAGACATAAATTTTTATACGCTATTGACTTGATTCTATCCTCCACTAGCTTTAGTTTTAACGGTGCGATCTATGAGCAGATTTTCGGCAATCCTATGGGGTCTCCTTTATCCCCAGACGTCTCTGACATTGTAATGGATGATCTGGAGACGCACTGCCTGAACTTGCTAGATTTTGATATCCCGATATTTTTCAGATATGTTGATGACATCTTCGCTGTTGTCCCTAAACTTAAAGTTGACACAATATTAAGAGCTTTTAATAACTATCACCCCAAATTGAAATTCACATATGAAACGAAAAAGGACGAGTCATTTAATTTTCTTGACACAACGGTGATCCGGAATGGCAATACTCTGATAACGAACTGGTACAGGAAAACCTACGTTTTCTGGACAGTATACAAATTTTTACTCGAATTATCCGTTAAAATACAAAATAAACACCATCACAAGCCTAGTTGATCGCGCTATTTAACTCTCTGACAAAAAATTCCATAATTCTAACATCAAAACTGTTAAAGATATCTTGACCAACAACTGTTTTCCAAAGTCAATCATTAATAAATACATTGCCAAAAGATTAAATCACCTTAAAACACGAAATAACACGTCCACCGATGATAGTAAAATAATTTTCGATCCTAAGAATAGTATACCGTTACCATGTGTGAAAGATCTGAGTGATAAGTCGAGATTTAAAGAAAGTTAATATCAATACTCTATATACGGTCCCTAAAAAACTCGACTGTATAATAAAAAGAGGGAAAGACAGGATAGATGATCGCAATCAAACTGAATTAGTGTATAAAATAAATTGCAAAGACTGTAATGCCGCATATATCGGGCAGACAAAACGGCACTTATGCACGCGTCTCAGGGAGCACCAAAACGTTATAAAAAAGGACGTCAGCAATCATTCCGTGGTTAGCTGTCACAGAACATCATATGGACATGACTTCGATTGGAAAAAACCAGTAATTTTACATAAGGAGAAACAGACTAATAAGAAGAGGGAAATAGCAGAAATGTTTTTTATATAAAGAAATTCAGTAATAACATAAATTTACAAAGAGACACAGAGAAGCTCAACGCTCTCTACGAACGAATTATAGAAGAGACACAATTTCCTACTTCTTATTCTGTTCTCCCCTCCTAATCGCTGTAAGCAATAGTGTTTTGTTATTCTCCGTGTCCGCACATTAGCAGTAACATCTCCGACCGAACAAGTTCATTTGACGACTGAACGACCGAATATGCCGTGTCAACGTTCAGTTATACATTGCAATTCTCAACGAACAAATTGTGTAAGCGCTTAATTTATATTAATTGTGGACTACACGTGTTACATGTCGTAATTTTTATTCATTAGTTTTAGATGTGGCGTAGCAGGCATTATGCCTAACTAATTAATAATTTTGTATCTTTGACGCTTGAAAAGGACCTAAACCCAAGGTCGAAACGTAGCGTTCTGTTAAATAAAGTTGACCAGTTGGGTCGAATTAAGTACGTATACCAAAGTTGAATTTTTTCACTTACTGGCAATATAATTCTCAAATTTTGCTGTTTTTAATTGTTTGTTATATTGTTGGCAAGTTACGAATGTACTTTAGGTAAACTTAACAAATTTAAAATGTAAAATTATTAAAAATAATTTATTAAATATGTTAAAGTAACACAATTTAAACGTATTTATTAAATGTGTTAAAATTTATTTCCTTTCTGTTAAAATATTTTAACATATACTCAGTTCAACGAGACATTGAGAGTAAATCAGACAAAAACTCGTACGTCTCACGCAGGTCTCCTCCCACGGAAAGCCGAGAACACACTGCCGTGCAGTATACGACCGCGCTACGCTCTCCCCACTTTGCCTACCCATACAGCACAAAATGTTTTCAAAAAATATTTTTGGATATTTCTGTAAAAATATTGCAAGAAACATTTTAAAATTCGTACGAATAAACCGGGCATTCTAAAATTGTTTTAGGAATATTTTGAAATTATTTAAAAACCTTCTGTGGTAACATTTTTAACAATATTTTAAGAATCTTTTAAAAATATTTATAAAAATGCTCTTCTTTATTACTCAGACAATATTTTCTTAAATATTTGAAATATATTTTTGAAATATTAATTTAAATCTACATATTTATTCAAAAAAAATATATTTATATCGACAGCAATTGGCAAAATAAACAAAAAAAAAACTTCACAACGTTTCAACCCAGAATTCGGGTCCTTATCAAGTGATCTAACAAAACGAACTGGTTGTTGATCGTGTGGAAAAATCCATCGTTGTTGTGAGACGTCATTGTTTAGGTCCCGAATAGGTCGATGATGTGTAAATACCAAAAAGTAAGTGTTTGTTCCGCCAATAATGTTTAACCAAAAATAATATATTTATATCGACAGCAATTGGCAAAATATACAAAAAAAACTTCACGACGTTTCAACCCAAGATTCGGGTCCTTATCAACCTTTATGAAAAAGTACACTCAATTTTGATGGTTAACACTCAAATTTGAGTGTTAATTCTCAAATTTGGGCGTAAGTTTAGTGTTTGTCATCAAAGTTAAGTGTCAACATTTAAATTTAGGTGTAGATTGAGTGTTGACCATTAAGGTTTAGGTAAGTTGTAAGCATGCTATTCTTCATGTGGCGGACATAGAAACATTTAAAAAATATTTTTGTGAATTATTTTAATCTTCCTAAAAAATAATTTAAAAATATTTTAAAAATATTTTGTGCTGTATGAATACCTATGCGCAGAACCACTTTCAATCTCTCGTTGAACAAAGTATATAGTATCAGTGTTACCATTTAACACATCCATGTTATGTTAAATTAACACAAAAATTTGAGTGGACCGTTTGGGACATGTGATTTATGTTATATTTAACACAAATTTTACAACAGTGTATAATGAATATTAATGTGATTTTAGCATTCTTGGCTATCTGGATAGGTGTGCAATGGGATTTACTGGAAATTCTCAATAATATGGTCTAGATTCTTGGATGTTTTAACGGTATCATTGTTTAGGGAGTTTTACAGGGATTTCCCAATAGACTGTTCTATACATTTCTACAGTTTTTAAAAAGAACTGACGTTTTGTGGTTTTTAACGGGATTCCTAATAAACTATTCTATGTTTCTTTAGGCTTTAATGGGAACTTGTCTGTATTGATGTTAAATGGATATTCTGAATACATATTCTATGTATTTTGAATAGTATTAACAGGAACATACATATATCTATTAGTATTTATTGGACACTTAAAGTAGGGTATTCTATAGATTTCTATAGGTATTAATAGATACTTATAGGTATTAATAGGTAATACTTCTATAAGTACAAATAGTTGTTCAATGGGATTTACTGGGAATTCGCAAGAACGCAGGTCTGTAGGTTCCTGAATGTTTTAACGGAAACCATAGTTTTTAAGGAGTTTTACAGAGATTTCTTAATAGACTGTTCTATATATTTCTATAGGTTTTAAAAAGAACTGATGTCTTGTGGTTTTCAGTGTAAATTACTAATAAACTATTCCATATGTTTCAAGGTTTTAATGGAAACTTGTCTCTGTTGGGATTAAATTGATATTTTTAATAAGTGTTTTATACATATATTTCGAATAGTATTAACAGGAATATATGTGTATTAGTATTTATCAAAAATTTACAATAGGGTGTATTCTATAGATTTCTGTAGGTATTAATATGTGTGGAGTTGGCAGATCGGTCGTCGAGAGAGAGAGAGAGAGAGAGACAGCGCTTGTGCGATCGGAGAGAGACGAGAGAGTGAGTGTGCGTGATTGGTCACTTGAGATGCGACAGTCGCCGAGTGTATGTGATTGATCGCTTGAAATGCGACAGTCGCCGTGTGTGTGTGTGTGTGTGTGTGTGTAAGGATCGAGCACAGCGAGTCAGAGACGTGCAAGCATGCGAGCGTGTGTTATAACGACCAAGAGAGACTTGTACCATTAACATAAAAGAATATATATCCGTTTGTGAACTATTTTGTGTGCTGTTCGGTGTCCCATCTAACATACTCGGAATTGTCGATCCTACATATGTACCTACTGTAGAAATCTATATAGAACACCCTATTGTAAATTCCCGATAAATACTAATACATATATGTTCCTGTTAATACCCAGTGAACACAATGCAACATGTAACGTACAGGTTAGTTGTAATTTCCTACTCAACAATATAAATGCAATATAACACACGTGTTACATTGCATTTATATTGTTGAGTAGGAAATTACAACTAACCTGTACGTTACATGTTGCATTGTGTTCACTGGGTACTATTCAAAATATATAGAACATTCATTGGAAATACCTATTTAATCCTAATAGAGAGACAAGTTTCCATTAAAACCTTAAAAAACATATAGAATGGTTTATTAGTAATTTACATTGAAAACCACAAGACACCAGTTCTTTTTAAAACCTTTAGAAATGTAGAGAACAGTCTATTAAGAAATTCCTGTAAAACTCCTTAAAAATTATGGTTCCTGTTAAAACATTGAGGAATCTATAGACTTGCGTTATTGCGAATTCCCAATAAATCCCATTGGACACTTATTAATACTTATAGAAGTATTACTTATTAATATCTACAGAAATCTATAGAACACCCCTTGTAAATTTCTGATAAATACTAATATGTTCGTGTTAATACCAATCGAAATATATTAAACATTTATTTGAGAATTTCCATTTAATTCCAATAGGGACAAGTTCCCATTAAAACCTTAAGAAATATATACGAGTAGAATAGTCTATTGGGAATATTTTTAAATTTCCACTGAAATACAGTAGACATTATTATTTCCAAATAAAATAAACAGAAACTTATAGATTATTTTTTGAAATTTGTCATAAAAACCAGTAGAAAACAGGTGCTATTCAAAATGATACGAATTATTAAAATCTGGTCAGAAATTTCTTCTTATAACTTATTAATACCAGCTTATTCTGACTGTTTGATTGAATCTGTTTATATCTAATAGTTTCGTTTTTTATTATTCTGACTAGGCCAATGGAATGTCATAAAACCTTTAAAATTTTATTGAAATTAATATGATATTAATTGGATTTAATCGAACTTTTTCAGCAGGGTAGGAAGAAAATAACATTGTGGCGACCTACACCACCTATAAAACGCATTAACGCATTTGACGACGGTAGGTAGTTCGCAACAACGCCGGTAAGTGGCGCATGATGGTAAGAAGAGCTATCTCGTATTTAAAATACATCCAGCAGTATATATAAGCAGACCTCCTTGTGAGGTAAAAACCAGATTCGGTTTTAAAACCTCATTATCATTAATAACAGTTATTTTTGAATAATATATTTTTCTTTATTGAATTATGTATAGTGCTTTGATGCGAGTAATTTATCTTTGTCTTACGCTATGTAATCTTATTTCAAGATTTACATGTCAAAAATAAAGATATTCTCTAAATAAGAATGTTTTTTTTCTTCTGTGATAGCTGTACTGGAATATATATGCTCACAGCAATGCTTAGAATGCCGGACACAAAGAAAAAAGAGATAGGTTGCTTAACGTCCGTTTCTTTCTCTGTCTGGACACTGAGCAACTTATCCTCTTTTTCTTTGTGCCCAGCCTCTAAACATTGCAGTGAGCATTCCAATATAGTACAGAGTTCACTTTGTCCAATTGGGCTTCTCGATCAATGAGCGTAGGTGCACTTTTTGATATGCGCTGCCATAATAATATGCATTAAATGCGAATATAATGCGGGACAAATACGCGCATTAAATGTGTATTTACGACCCGCATTTAATGCAAAGTTTAATGTACAAGCGCATTATACGCGCATTGGCGCTCCCTGGGTTTATACGTGTAGTTTTAATAGCTATAGTTCTATGTTACAGAATGGGGCATTTAAACTGAGACGCCTAAATATCTAAAAAATAAAGAAAAAATAAAAAACAACTGTGCCGCAAACAACAACGTAGAACTACGTTAATTGTCACTATTTCATGTTAAAGTATTCAACGAAGGAGAGTAGACGTAGGGCTACGTCAACTGTCTTTCGCTGAATATTATAACATGAAATAGTGACAGTTGACGTATAAGCCTTACGTCTACTTTCCTTCGTTGAATACTTTAATATGAAATAGTGACAGTTGACGTAGTTCTACGTTGTTGTTTGCGGCACAGTTGTTACTGTACTTTTTTTTTCAAATATATGTATAATTTTTTTCTAATTTTACCTTAGGCTTTCTCATATAGGAAGGTTTTTAAGTGAAACAGCAACTTATAGATATAATCATTTATTCAGATGGAAATAAAGGCGATACGTTTGAATATATACACATATACACATATACATGTACATATATACACATATAAGTACATATATGTCCTTAGGACGAGCGTGGCCTAGTAGACAGCGCACTGGTCTATTGAGCCAAAGGTCCCGGGTTCGATTCCCGGTTATAGAGCTAGAAAAATTTTATTCGCTCGTTCTCCTCTCGGAAGGCAATGGCAAATCACCGAGAGTATATCTTGCCACGAAAACTTCTTTGCCGTTCGAAAAATTGCCGTTCGAAATCGGCGTTAAACTGTAGGTTCTATAATATACAATGTGTATAAATCCACGTGCGCAACACATGTATATGAAGAGAAGTCACCACGCTCGGGCACGAGTAATAGGACTGAGTATACAAGTACATATACACAAACATATACAATAGTAATTTTAAATTGATTTTTGCAGCATTTCTAAATTTTTATCTAAAACTTGCTTCCTGGTCATTTTTTTTGCTCATAAAGTTTTATCTATGAGAAATTTGCCAAATTATTAGCATATAATAGATTGGCTTCCTCATTGAGGAAACTTTATAAGCGAAGTAAAATGATGAGGAAGCAATCTGCAAATTTCTAAAGTAAACACTTTTTTTATTATATTTGTAAATTTATAATAAAAAACATTGTATATGAAATAGAGGTAGAAAACTTCATACACTTTTAAAGCAGAAATCGGTAAGCTTTTCCCACAGATCATCAGAAAATTCAATATCAACCTTCCTTTAATGATGCTCTATATAAGATTACATATTGTTGCGCCCGTGCTGGACACCACAAATATATAACTTATACTTTTTTTAGGCATAAATCGGAAAACCAATTCACCGATCGACGCCAAATTAAATACTAACCTTCCTTTAACGATACTTTATCCGTAAAAAAAATTTTTTTCAGATATAAATATTTTTTATAAATAAAACTAAAAAAATGTTTTACTCTATCCATCAAAAATTTATGAAATAGGAGTAGAAAACTTCACCTATCCTTGTCAAATTCAATACCAACCTTTTTTTAATAAAACTCTATATAAAATTACATGTATACCATATACACTTTGAAAGCAAAAATCGGTTATTCTTTCAACGATCTTCGCCAAATTCAATACCAACCTTTCTTTAATCATAATCTATCCATCAAAAAATTCAGCTCAATATCACAAAATGTACGGAAATTAGAACAAACACGAAGGTTTGTTAAAACAGAAATCGGTAACCCCTTCACCAATCATCACCATATTCAATATCAACGGGGATATTGTTATTTCCGGGGCCTCTCAATTTGATAGGTTTATTTGATAGATCTTTCACCGAGAAAAAGAATGCCGCAAACCACAATGCGCTACGATGCATACTTTTCGAGATATCAATTTTTAAATGTAATAATAACAATATTGGGTAATTGTGTACATGGAGGGAGTCACCTTGGATGACCTTGATATTTTAATATGTTGTCAAGGTCACCCTCTTAAGTGACCTTCAGAACGTTTCAGCCCGCGTTCGTTGTTTATTCAGAAGTTATTAACAAAAAAAGTTTGAGAAATGTAGCAGTTATTTTGAGTATTAAAAGGCATAAATGACTAATATATATGTTAAAATAGTACATGCATGAACAAAGAAAAGTTATTTAAAGCAGCAAATCGTTGTTTTCGGCTCCTCCATTCACGAGTCCACGTGTTTTCTGCGAAATTATTGTACCAGTTGTCACATGGGTTCATGGCGTGCTTTACGAGCTCGTTTATATATATATATATATATATATATATATATATATATATATATATATACATAATGAAACATATTATATATTCTCTATTAATTTCCCGAATACACATATTTTATGTCATCTAGTAATACATAAAATGGGTCTCCTCCAATTCTTTTTATTGTATATCGCCACAAATATTCACACAGATGATCGACTAACTTATCTTGTTTAATACCACCTCTACTTAAACGCTCGTAAAGCACGCCACGAACTCATGTGACAACTCGTCTCGTGAAAAGTGTATGCGTGGAGGCAATAGGTTCCGCCCCCCCTGCGGGGGGCTCCACTATTGTTAAACTAGACACATAGTGTGCCTTCGAAGTACATGCGTGGACTTCCCACTGCTTTAAAATTTCCATTCACTGCTTTAAATAACTTTCCTTTGTTCATACATGTACTATTTCTACATATATATTAGTCATTTATGCCTTTTAATACTCAAAATAACTGCTACATTTCTCAAATTTTTTGTAAATAACTTCTGAATAAACAACGAGCGCGGGCTGAAACCTTCTGAAGGTCACTCAAGAGGGTGACCTTGACAACATACTAAAATATCAAGGTCATCCAAGGTGACCCCCTCCATGTACACAATTACCCAATGTTGCTATTATTACATTTAAAAATCGATATTTTAAAAACTATGCATCGTAGCGCATTATGATTCGCGGCATTCTTTTTCTCAGCGAAAGATCTATCAAATACACTTATCAAATTGAGGGGCCCCGGAAATAACATTCTTCCCATACCAACCTTTTTCTTTAATGACACTCTATCCATAAAAACAAATTTCAGCTTAATTGATATCACAAAAATGTTTCAGACAAAAGTTATAAGATTTAAGAAGGCATTCAACAGCAGTATTAGTTTGACCATAAGTGGTGTTGTCAAAGTCAAGTTTAGGTCATCTTTATTTTTTAAAATAGAAACCGCTATTTTTTATTGTATCACTCTTCTACTAATAAATTTGAACAATTTTTTCAATATTTAGCTTACGATATCTGGATAATTGCATGTTTGTTTGTCGAAGAGAAAATAGTAGACTTTTCGACTTGATTTGGTTTCAAGATCATTGCTGTTGCAATAGTATCCTAATTTTTTTTAAATATTTGTGAATACATGAAAGTTCCAAGGAGATGCACAAATAATAATATTTCCTTGAATATCTCAAAAAGTATTAGGCAAATACAAAAATGTTTGAAAAAAAGTTGTTCAAATTTATAAGTAGAAAAAGATGTTACAATAAAAAAATTGAGGTTTTCATAAAAATAAAGTTGACCTTAACCTGACTTTGGCAACGCCACTTATGGTCAAACTAATACTGCTATTGAAAAATGCATCTTTTTAAACCTTATAACTTTTGTCTGAAACATTTCTTTCTATTTTGCTTTTTTGTCTTAGATATTTAGGCGTCTCAATTTAAATGCTCCTGTATGTATATAAAATGATGATACTATATATTTTTTGCATTTCTTAAGATAATTATGAAACTTCTATGTACCCTTTTAGTTTTTTGTTTTACGAATATTTTATAATATTAAGTATTATTTAATAAATATAAAGAGAGAATACAAGTAGCCATCTTCTAATTGTCATAAATGTATTTTGTTTTCTACATTATTAAAAATTATTCTATTTTCTACATCAGAGCTGTAAATCTGTATTCAATAAATCGTGGCATGCAATTTTTAAACCACTTTAAAGAAGATATCGATTCTAGTAGTTTGAAAGATATGGATTCTATCAGTTTCAAAACGCAATTAATTCAAGTGAGCTACTTCAATAGCGATTAACTTACTGGTTTCAGTAGAAAAATACAGCGTTCTCTTAGAACCAACCAAAACAGCGTCGTTCAAATTTGTCGCTTCCAGTAATAGCAAACCACCTACGTCTAGGTCGAAAGTCGAGGCCACTTTTTCGAGCTCGTGATACGTGAAAGCGGACGCCAACAGATTATTGGAAATTACCTGATAATCCACGTCCAGTTGGTATATTTCTGAAAACACCGAATTAAAATCAGCAGAAAGTAAGCTCGATCTAAAAATTTAAAAATATTGATTTCTATGTGAATTAATTTGTAAAATACAAAAGAAACGAGAAAGAGAAATGACACAAAATTTACGCAAAAATGAATGTGCGTAAAATTAAAGTTACGTTCAAAAAATATGAAATGTATTATTTACATTAATAAAATTAAAAAAAATTTAAATTTTTTAATTAAGGTGATGCTGGAGTCTTTTGTATAACCGACAAAATTACCATTTTCTATGTTATCGACCTATATCTGTCTTATAGACAAGGATATAGACAAGGATAGCGCCTACATTGCACGCATGCACACATACGCACGAATCGTCATACACACTGTACTCTTATATTAGACTTCTAATCTCGATTTAGAGGGTTCATCAATGTTTTTCTTGTTGTGCAATTCAGGGAAACTCGTTTTCACGTTTGTACCAATGGTATATCTTTTATATCCCTTATGAAAAAGTACACTCAACTTTGATGGTTAACAACCAAATTTGAGTGTTAACACTAAACTTACGCTCAAATTTGAGAGTTAACACTCAAATTTGGGCGTAATAAGTTTAGTGTTTGTCATCAAAGTTAAGTGTCAACACTTAAATTTAGGTGTAGATTGAGTGTTGACCATTGAGGTTTAGGTAAGTTGTGGGTTTAATCCTCAATGATGGGTGTATATTGGAAGTTTATTCTCAATGATAAGTGTAGGTTGGGAATTAAGCCTCAATGTTTAGTGTAGGTTGGAGATTGATCCTCATCGTTGGATGTTGGTTTGGTGTTAACAGGGTGTTAACCTTTAATGTTCTATGTCGATTTAATCAGTGTCGCCATGACCCCTTTATCGTTGGGTGTCATTTAAATGTTATTGTGTTAATCTTCGTTAAGTGTCAATTGTATGTATGTATTGTTTATTGACTCCCCTCAGGGTTGCAAGGCCTTTTGAAAAGACGTTCCCAACCCTTTACAACATACACAAATATCTTACAACCATCAAACAACCCATATGGCGTTTTTTAGGGACGTACCCAACCCTTTACAAAATACAATCCCCTTATACCCGACCTGGCCGCGTGCGACCCTTTACATCCTGGTACCCTCCCACCCACTCGGACCCTGCCTCTCCTTTCCTCCTCCTGGCCGCTTCTTCCACCCTCTTTCCGTGCTCCAACTCCTCAGCTCTCCGCCTCCTCACCGCTTCCGCCTCTGCAACACAGAGATGACCTCCTCCTTTTCCCCTTCGCTTCCTTCTCTTTTCCCCCCTTCTTTAACCTCCGGCCCTCCCTACCCTTACTTCTCTTCCCATTTCCCTTCATCCTCGTTCCACACAATCTCCTTTTCTACCACCCAAATTCTCCTGTTTTCTACCCTAGTTCTCCTACCTCTTTCCCTCTCCTCCCTTGCCTTTTCAAGTAACCTCCACCTCGCTTTTCTCTCTTCCATAGTCAAGTCCTCGTCTACGCCTATACCCCACCTCTGCCTGAATTCTCCATACCTTCCTAACAGAACCGCTCTCTCCTTCTCATACTCCATCTCCACTATCAGTACCTCCCTTTCTCCCTCCACTCTCCTTTCCCACACCCTTCTAATCTTCGGTACTTTACCCAACACCTTCTCTGCCACCCTTTCCATCAGACCCCTCCTTTCTTTTGCGTCCCTCCCATCCAACCCCCTCCATACAACATTTCTCTTCCTTCTCTCTCTTTGCTCCCTCTCCTCCTCCAACCTCTTCACCCTCTCATTCAGCCTCCTTGTCTTCTCCCTCTCTTTGCTCTCACTTCTCTCTGCCTCCTTCTGCGACCCTCCCCCTCTCCTCTTACATTCTATCCTCCCCACTTCCTCCATCTCCTTCCATCTCTGTTCACCCGGTCAGCCCCCTCTCGCCCCCGCCGCCCTTACTCTTCTTCTTGCCTCCTCCTCCACCCATCTTTCGATCCTCTCCCCTCTGTCCCATACTATCCTCCTCTCTTCTTCTCCGCCTTCTTTAACCCCCTTTGAGGCGTTCCTTTCTTCTGCTGCACCTTCCTCCGCCTTTTCACCTCTTAATCCTGCGACCTCTCTTCTCATCGCCTCCTTCCACCGCTCCGCCTCACTACTCTTTTCTTCTTCCGTCTTGCTTCCCGGCTCGCTCCTTTCACCCGTACTCTCCAACCCTCTCTCCTCGGTACTCCCGGCTCCTTCTGCCCTCCTTCCTTTCTCTCTAGCACTCTTCTGATCCTCCCTCACTCCTCTGCAATCGTGCTCAGCACCCTCATCAGGCCCTCTGACTCCTCCATCTCCCCGCTCTCCCCTCTGCCGTCTTCTCTTTACCCTCCTGCCTTCTTCTCAGCTGCGCCGCCTCTCCTTTCCCCTCTCCTGCTTCACCTCTTCAGACTTTTGCCTCGTCCCTCCGCTCTCCTCTCTTCCTTCCGTCCACTCTTCCGTCTCTCACGTATCTCTTCCTCCTACAAATAAACTTTCCTTAGCATATGCCTCTTCGCCTCCCCTCTCTTCTCCTCTCTGCCTTTCCTCCACCCTCCGTGCGAGTTCGCGTATGCGTGTTTGTGTAATCCCTATCTTTATCCTCCTTTACCTTCAGCTCCTCTTCCTACACATAGCTTTTATCCAACTTCTATCTTCTTACCCTTCCTCTCTTCTTCTTTCTGCCTCCTCTAACCCACCTGCGTGTGTGTGTGCGCGCGCCTCCCATCTCTCTCCTCCTCTTACTTCCTCACTTACTTGTTCACCCTTCACCTTTGTCTTCTCCTTCTCTTCATTTCTCCTGCTCTTCTTTACTCTTTTTACTGCTTTCCTGCTTCCCTTCTTTTCTTCGTGACGTCTCTCACATCTCTCCTCGCTCTGCTGTGACGTGCACTGCCGTGCAGGGGGTACAAACTCCCATGCTAAAACGGGGGACGGATGTACATTATCGCTATTTGCACTATGATCCGGAAAATGGAACTAAAATCGGTCACGTGACATGGAGTGGAGATAGTTTCTGGTCTTCTTCTTCGTCTTATGGCTCACATTTTCTTGTCGGAACGGAATGTCGGATAGCATAGGCTATTATTCGATAGTTTTTGGTACGAGACAGTACGAGACCGAGAACGTGTTTGAAGGTGTTTCATTCCAAAAATTTTCGAGGATTGCTGACGCAGTCAACCGCCTTTGCTTCAGTTTTAGTCCGGGTGTTTTAAGCCGTATAAGAAATATTACAGCGTGCTATCACGTGCTATCACGTGCTACAGCGAGCAAGAACGAGCTAGCAAGCCAAAGCAAGGTAATTGCATGTTATAATTATACAGAAATTAGAGGAAAAGAAGTAGCTTACTAACCTCTGTATACACATATAATATTAACACACATACTTAGGCTGCGGTTCATTTGATGTTACAAGTGCTTCAAAGTATTCTTTTTCTTCTTCTTTCTTCATTGAAAGAAAGGAGAAGAAGAATGCTTCGAAGCATTTGTAGCATCAAATGGACCGCAACCTTACACACATAATAATAATGTATACAACAATCATATGTACATGCAACACAGACAAATACACATATTTTGCATGGAAAACGATTAAATTTATTTATCATATATATATATATATATATATATATATATATATATATATATATATTTATTTATAATGTATGTATTTATTTTAAGAAAAGCCACAATGGTGTGGAAATGCTGTGTGCCAGGGTGCACGTCATCTTTAATAAAGTTCCTGGTCACAAATTACCACGAGACGAAATAAAGGCTCAGGCATGGTTAAGAGTAATCGGAAGATGTGATGTAATCGGTAAGTTTTTAAGAATTGATATATGTATTAATAATGTTGAATATCTTTTCGTATATACTTATGTTGCATTTATAAATGAAATATTCTACATATATAAAAAAATTAAATTAATATTATATGTATTTTTTTTACAATAATTTATAAAAATATTTAATAAAATGACAGTCTCATATTGATAATTTTCATATATATTTTACACGATAAGGTATTTCTTATAGTAATATGTTTCGATACGTATTTTTTTGTTATAGATGCAACAAAAGAAGCAAAGGACAAATTAAGAATTTGCTCTTTACATTTTTCTGAAAGTATGATAATACCTTACGGGCAGAAGCGGCGTCTTAAGGATACTGCAATGCCTACATTATATTTATCAGATGCAAATATTGCAGCAGATATTCCCAGTACTAGTTCTGCTGATATTGATAATTTCTTAGATGCAAATATTGCATCAGATATTCCCAGTACTAGTTCTGCTGATATTGGTACTATCACCGCATTACAAATTTCAGAAAATGTTGAAGTAAATTCTGATATTGTCGCAGCTTCCGCAGAATCATGCGAAACGGTACAGCAGATACAGATACAGCCAATTGTGAACATTAATAAAGTTCATATGACAGATGATTTACAATCTCTTGTAACGGAAGAGAGTGTCCATCATGAATTCTGGACGAATGCTAAAAATGTACTTCGAAACATGACATTTATAGATAAGGTAACTGTTTGCACAAGCTCGCGCACAAGCCTGAACTCTAGAATTAGATGAGGAAGGAACAAATCATAAGAATCCGTTTATTGAGAGAGAGATTGCGTTTAGTAATTTATGTAATTTGAAATGGCTAGATTGGGCAGAACTATACAAAGAATACCAACATTTGTTGCATAGGAGAAGGGAAACTGCCCGAAAACCTTCCCAGTATTCGTGAACAAATTATTACATAGATTATACAAAATACAAGAGAAATACAATAAATGTATAAAACACATAAAAGAAACAAATCAATAGTTATTATAGTACAGTCCTTTCCTTTTATTTATGACAAAATATAATTGCATTCACTGATGCATTTCTTTGTTATGTAATCAAGTTCATTATCAAGGAAATATTAATAATATGTAAGCTCATAAATTCTATTGACGTAGTCAAAATAAAACAAATCACGTACTATCAAGAAAGGACTGTTCGATTATTCATGCAAATCAATCAGAATATAAAATTCACTTCAAACATAATAGAAATAATCATTGAAATAATGTATCAATCTTTGAATTTCACTATTAAATAATCTTAATTGGCCTTTTACGATTTAACATATATAGACTGTTTGTTCTTGAACGAATGACTCATTTTCAGCAAAATCATGTATTCATTAGAAGAAAATAAAGTATAAGAATTTCTCAATTTCTCATAATTTTAGGCCTTAGGTTTTCGATTAACACATTAATTCACTTTAGTATGAACATAACATTCAATAAGTTAGAATTCGCAAAATACTTAGTAGAATAATTATCAAGTCAATGAGAAATAACTTTTATAGCAACGCACGGAACCGAATACTCGGTAGTTTTATAATCACGCAAGAGACGATTTATATAGTTCGCAAGGAACGCAGTTTCATTGAATACGTATTACAAGTGAATGTACAGAATGTTCGCAAAGTAACGCAATGAACAATAAGTGATATAATAGAATTAATTACAATGAAACAATCGCACAAAAGAAAGTAGTAAAGTTTTGCATTGAAAATAAATGATTTGAAATCAAAGAATTAATTAATGAATGGACTTTTATACTGAGCTCAGTGTTATACAATTGACTCGAAATTAATTGTGCACAAACCTGAAATAAGAGAGGATGTTTTCCTCTCAACACGCGAAACTTATTATATCTCCTCTAACAAGGATAACCCTCAGATGCATTAAGGATACTTTGATCAGAATCCTTACCGTGACGTTAGACGAAATTCTAACGCCTCTCCTCACGATTGTTAAGTAATTGGTTACCTTGGGTGCAAAGCAGAAGAATAATTATAGCTAGTCTTACAGACCACGCAACAGACAAATTTCCTCTCGATGTATAAGTAGCTGCTCGTATTCCGCCTGAACAGGATTCCTCGAACGTTCCAGAAAATGGCTTCCTTCCTTCGTTCCACGTGCCGGCATGGCTCGCCGGGGCAGATATCCCTGGATTCCTTTCGGTGACGATCGTAGTTGTCCGTATCAACCACGTTAATTGGTGTATGATAAATAGTTATATTCTTAATGCACACGAATAGGCAGATTTCAGCGACCGCACAACTTTATCGCGAAATGAGACGAAAAGATGACGCAATTATATATCGAACTTAGCTATAACGCACGATGTATCGCGCTCGAGATCTGGATAACGAATGCTCGCTCGGCCGGGCTGCGCGCCCCTCCTAACATGATCGAGCATGCGCGGCACACGTGTGCCTCGCCGCCTGGGACGCAACGTTGTCGGCGCCGCTCGCGCGCTTTTTCCGAGAACTACGTAGAATGCGCGGCAACCTATTGTATTATAACCGCCACAGATGGCCGCAAAAAGAATAACACAATCTCTCTCTCTCTTTCTCTTTCAACTTCAAACAGTAACACATAAAATTGTGAAAAATATCCCAAGTTTAAAAAATTGGTTATTCACTGTAGATGGATTTCAAAAAATTTGGAATGTACTTAATGAAAAATATGATTTTAAATCTTTAAACGCGCGTTTTTGTAATCAGGATCCACTTGAAAATTTCTTTGGCCAAATTAGAAGTCATGGGGTTCGTAATGTAAATCCGACACCTCGACAATTCGAAGATTCATTTATAACTTTATTGGTGAGCAACATGAAATCTTTTTCAATTAAAGGCGGTAATTGCGAAACTGTACATAATAGCTTCATGTTGTTTTCGCTAGAAAAGTGCTTGGAAGATAATCGTTCAAATGCTGAGGTGTATGATGTTAGTTGCGAAAACAATGATGAACGTGACGAACCACATGAATTGATAAGTAATGTAACTGTTCATGAAGAATCAACCGTAAATTTGCACCAGAATATTTACAAGAAATTATTACTGCTATTTTAAAACAATTCAATTATTGTAAAGAATGTAATACCTGTTTGACATATAGTGAATTTCCAATTTTCGTAAAGCACATATTAAGCAGGCTTAATAAATTGTTACAAACGCGAGCTCATCGACGAGATATTTTAAAAATATTGTTAGAGCATTTTGACAATTGGCATGTTAACATTGATTGGTATGATTGTGTCGAGCATCATAATAATGCGTTTAAAACGATGATACAAATAATTACTAGCAAATTCTTGATTTGGTGGTGCAAAAAAAATATACCTATATGTAGTATTAATAAAGAAGATACTGAATCCAATTGTGTACAGGACATTATAAAAATAAAAAAAAGGCGAGAGATGTTTAGAAAAATGTAACAGAAAACGCATGTCAAATGACTATAAACAATATACATCCAAAAAAATTAAGAAATAAATTCTGTCATTTATTGTATTTACTATGTGTATTGAATTTCTTTATTATTTCCCTCACAAGTTATTGCGAGATCTTTTGTTAATTATTATTATAAATAATTTTTAGAATATTTTGTATGTATGTATATATAGATTTGAATGCGTGCTCCTGAATCCCCACTCCATGTCACGTGACCAATTTTAGTTCCATTTTCCGGGCCATGGTGCAGATGGCGTTGAAAACCGTCCCCGCTTTTCTCAAGAGGGAGTTTGTACCCCCTGCTGCCGTGCGCTCGCTATGCTCCGTCAACCCTCTTCTCTCGATCAATCGATTACCAACTCTCAACACTCGATCGATGTCGTGCTGACACGCGTCGTATCATCTCCTCCATTGCCGGTATCTCTTCTCTCTTCCTTATCGACCCGCTTTGCCTGTCGTCTACTCCTGCGCGCCACGTCCCGCCGTCCCACAGTGGTGCCAACATGCCCTTTCGGGGCAGTCGACCCCTCGTGCCGGCTCGTACCGCTATTTCCACCGCGCCTTGCCGACAGACCAACCAGCGAGTCCCACGACTCCCACGTCTCCACTTCCGCCTGCCGCACCCTGCTCCAAGCCGCCGCTCCCCCTCCACATCTTCTCACCTCTTCCGTCCCTGCCTCTTCTTCCTCCTTTTCCTCGTCCTAACCTCCAAAAGCACCCTGACTTTCAACCCGTACCACTCTCTCCTCGTTAACATTGATTGGTAATGACTCTGTCACCCTCGACTCCTCCTCCACTTCCTCGACGTCCTCCACGCCTCTTCCACCAACTCCACTTCACTTCTTCATTTTCCCTGCCTTTGCTACCTTTCCGAGCCCTTATCTGTCTCCACCTTACACTCCGGGCCAACCACTCGCTCCCCTCCTCCGAGTGAAAGCCCCGTTAAGTGTCAATTGACTATATGTATATATATATATATATATATATATATACATATAGTATATTGTATACATAGTATATTGTATACATATATATACATATAGTATATTGTAAATCGTTAAAAATGACACAATTATAACAGATTGGTTTCATAAAGAAACTTTTTCTGGGAGGCTATTGTCCTTCTATTCGAATCATCCTATTCAACACAAAATAGGAACTATTTATAGTATGGTCGACCGAGCAATTATATTGTCTCATCCTAGTTTTTACAACAAAAACTTAATATTTGTCATTAATGTATTGCTTGGAAATGGGTATCCCATCGATTTATTATTCTCGCATATCAATAAAAGACTGAGAAAACTTCAATCTATTAAGAACAATAATATAGACGATGATTCTGAACGTTCACAAAAAGTGAAAAGTTTTATTGTTATGCCTTATTTAAAAGATACTTCTGAAATTATCACTCAGCGGTCATCAAATCAGAAAATTCCGTGGGATACCGTATTCTAAACAAATTAAACAACATCATAAAAGTCCAGAAAGATAAGAGCGTTCAATCGTCGAAGAATAATGTTATTTATAAAATCTGTTGTAAGAATTGTGATGCCTCTTACGTCGGCCAAACCAAGAGGCAACTACGTACTAGAATAAAAGAACATCAAGCTAATATTAGATTAGATGCGTCCAAGCATTCGGTAGTTTCAGAGCACATTACCAAATTTAATCATGCTTTCGACTGGGACAATGTGGAAGTCTTAGAGGTGGAGCATAATTATAAAAAAAGATTGACGGCAGAAATGATACACATCAAAGAGCAGCCTAACGGCATAAATTCAAACTAAGACACAGAATTATTAAACGAGGCTTATTTTGATGTGTTGAGACTGTTGTCATAAATAAACATATATACTAATAACAATTATTACTGGTTACTCTGCCCTTGCGATGTGAACGTTTTCTCAGTCGTCTGCGATCTTTAGCTACGAACACCCGCTCCTGATTGACGATGGAAAGAATTTGCTTGCGTTCCGTTGCTCTGCCCTTGCGATGGGAATGTTTCCTCGGTCGTCTGCGATATTAACTACGAACACTCGCTCCTAATTGACGATGGAAAGAATTCTCTTGCGTTCCTGTGGTACCGACCGCTTATGTAAGTCCACTTTTACGAGTCAAACTCAATTATTAAATTCGCGTGTTCCTACGGAATTTCAAAATTTGATTCAGTTGCCACTAAGAGGGTCTGGCGACAATGGCTTTCGTTCGCACCAACCTCAGGGACGCACATAAGCATTGCAACGTAATGGACGACCGATTTAGGGTTAAATTTGACTAACATTCGACAATAAATCGTAGCGCCGGATCGTATCCGAGTCCCTTGTTTGTATTTGACGTATTTATGAAATTGCGGTTCTGAGGAAGGCCAAGTATGGCCGAAACGTAAACCATTATGTTTGTAATTTGTAATTTGAATATATAAATTTTATACACCCATTATTGCTCGAAATTTGGCCTTTTTTAATTGTCTTTGCTGTTTGCTTCATCGAGCGTAATTTTTTTCGTTAATATATATATATATAATATATACTATATATATATATATGTATATATGTATACACAGTGACGTGACGGTTAGTCGCCGCGTGGCAGCGCCCTGCCGCCGTCACAAGGCGCGGATTCGCGTCCGCGAGCAAGCCAGGAGAGCGACCGCGAAATTTCCAGGGGGCCTACCGAAACTTTAGAATGCGTATCATTTATTCATTTTATTTTATTTTGTATTGTACGAAAATGTGGCATCTCGCCGAGGCACCGCCCTTCGGGACCAGGATTGCGGACGCCGGCGACGGGAACGAGATTCACGGCAAGGGACGGAGCGGCGCGAGAATGTCACGAGACCCAGTGAGAAGTCCGACCGCGGGGCACGAGGCGGACACGCACGGCGCGGGTGATCGACGAGAGGCCGACAGGGCCGTGATAGGCCCTTTTTCCCCCGAGGAGGCGAGAGCTACCTCCAAATCAACCCCGGGACATCCCAGCGGACCCGGGACGCCTGGCCAACGTTCCCTCGGTTCGCGAGGAGACCTTCGGACGAGGGGAGTCGAGCCCGAACACGCTAAACATCGGGCGGAAAAATCTACGGCACCAAGGACGCCTGGGGGCGCAAAGGACCACCGCAGGATCCCTGCGACAGCGCGCGCGTAATCCGCGACGCGCTCAGCCCCGATTGGTCACGACACTACGTTTGATTACTGCGCAACCCTCAGGAAGGGGCGCGCATTCGATTCCACATCGAGCGGATCACCGCTCGATCTCTCCTGGTTCGCCCGCCGACTCGAACAGACGTCTCGCAATTAGAATTCTATCGAGAAAGTTCTCGCGTATTATCGAGCATCCGGATTTCGAGCGAATGGATCATCCCCGGCGCCTGTGACGACGCTTCGGATTTCGCCCGGGAATCAGCTGGACCGGTGAGGTTGCCCTCCACACTAATTGGTGTGTAAACAGCCACGGTGAAGCCGCGTTTCGTCTCGTTCCGACCTGCCGTCCTCGGATGTCGCGTACATGTAGCGGTTTTCGGGTTGACATTGGTGCAGATCGTCGGGCGCGACGATTTAGAGTCTCGCGGAATTTCGACTCGCGACCGAGTTTCGTGAGTTCTCGACTTTGGTGTTGGCGGTCGGTGGCGTGCATGGGGAGCCTCGCGACGACACATCCGTGCGCTGCTAGGATCGGCCTCCTGGGGATCGCGACCGCAGGGTCGCGAGATCGTGGATATCGCGGCATCCGGTCGTAGATAGTTCCGCTTGGCTGTTTACACACCAATTGGTGTGGAGGGCAACCTCACCGGTCCAGCTGATTCCCGGGCGAAATCCGAAGCGTCGTCACAGGCGTATTTGAACTTTTCGCGTAGTTACGAGCGTTAGCAATCTACTCTCGGGTTCGCGTCGGCGTTCCTTTATCGCGCGTCGCCGGATAGTGGCCCTGCGGGATACCTGCCTGCGCGCTGCGTAGAGACCACCGCTGCGTCGTCATTCGCGATTTGTGCGAAACGATTATTGTTCATCGCGTAAATATAGAACTGTTGTCTTCGTCTTTGTGTTATTTGTGATAGGGGTGCCACAAGTAATTTCGATATCGCGTCGACGTTACCTGCGAACATTGCGTGCGACCGACCAACGCCCTTAGTGCGTCGCCTTTCTTGCGAGCGAGCTCAGGCGCGCCCGGCAGGGCGCCGCCCCGTAAAGTCTGTTGAGAATACTCGTCGATTTCCTTCTCGCGATATAAATTAGTTACTTTGCGTTATTAGTGATAAGTGATAAGTTAGATTTAAGTTGTTTCCGCGATACATCTGTTCGTCATCCACTCTTTCATAGCATTATATTGCCGTCATTACGGCTCCGGACATTGCTAAATTCAAGTTTTCTTTACCTTATGACTCACTTGTAATTTTGCTTTAATTTCATCCAACCTGTTTATTTTTTCGTTTGACCTATCGTTCAACGACAATTTAATATTCTTTTCCGTTAATTCTCTGCTTGCTCAAATAACCAAACTTGTTATTTCTTTACTAATTCAAAAATTACTACTCTGATTATTTACTTTTATTTTAATAAACGAAACCTATTGTTCATTACATATCTAGCAATTTGTGTGGAATTATTTTGTGTCCGTTCAACGAAGCCGCGCCGCCCTGCTTCTACCCTGCCCCTCTACTGTTAGGGCGAGCTGGCTGGCCCTCGTGCGACAGGCTTCGGTTCTGACGATTTTACCCTAAAGTTATCGAGAATTTAGTGGACGCGAGGGCATCGCGTCTGGCGCCCAACGAATTTATTTGAGAGCTGCCTGACTCGCGCGAGAGATTATTCGAGAGGCCTATCACCCGACTCTCCCAGCGTTCCTTTGCTCCGGCCGAAAAAGCTGTGACAATATACCTATATAAACTTTGCATAGTGTGTGTGGTGATGTTCTCTTTTGCGGGTATGTATTATCGGCGGAAGCAAATTGAGAACATTTAAATATGGGGTTTATTCTCTTTGGGTGTTACCAGGGAGTAAGTTACCTCGGTCGACTACCATACTTGACTACCCGCAAGAACCTGGCCTGATTTTGGGCGAAAATTGAGTGTTAAATGTTATCACTCGCAGCGCTTGTGTTCCATCATCGGTGGGTCACGTGACGATCCGTTTCAATGTTCAAGTGTCAACTTGGCGACGACAGTACGTGCCGACACGTCACGGTAAAAATTTTTTAATATAAAACAATATCTAAATATATATAATTATATAATATTAAATAAAATATTTTTTCTCTTGTATAATCTCTGTTTGTATGTACAAGAAAAATAATAAGAAAAAGAATTAGATAATAATTAAAAGAATAATTTTTGTATTGTCCATTTTTTGCTATATATAATCATATATAATCATATATAAATGTAATAATGTATATAAAATATAATATATATGATTATATATGAACAAATTTTTCACATTTGCAGACTTCATTTTTTTGAAAAAAAAATGCAAAAATTGTCCTTTTAATTATTTTCTAATTCTTTTTCTTATTATTTGTCTTATACATACGAACAGAGATTATACAAAAAAAAAGAAACATAATATGGACATATATAGACATATTTATATAATATATTATATAATATTATATGATTATATATATTTTAGATATGTTTTTATATAAAAATTTTTTTAGTGCGTCGAAACGTTTACGTTTCATTCCTCGTTGTCTGCCATCAGCCATAATACCGATCAGATTTACGTAATATTCTATAATTCGTATAATTTATTGAAAGTGAAAAGTATTGAAATGTCTTGTTTTGTATAATTAAATTATTTATTTTTATAATTGGATCTAATAATAATAATTAAGTTATTGGTTTAATAATCCGGATATTTGAGTCTAATAATAATACAATTGAATTAACTACTTATGTTTTTGGCACCCCATGATAGTACATGTAATTGATTTTTTTCTCAGTGTACTTCAATGTAGTAAAATTCCAACTTTACGCATCGCGTAATTTTGTTCAGCCGTCTGTCACCAGCAGCGAGGGTACCGTTTTTGGAACACCAGCGCCACCAACTTTCGCCCAAAAATTGACCACCTTCATAGTACGGAGATCGGTCTCCTTATATCTTACTCCCTGGGTGTTACTTTCATTTGAGGGTTCATATTTTTAGGACTTATACCGTCATTTTTAAGGATTAACCATAATTGAAGATTAACCATCACTTGAAGGTTAACCATCACTTGAAGGTTAACCGTCATCCAAAGAAAAACCCTTAAAGTTGGGTGTGACTTCGGACCGCCAATTGAAGGTTAACCTCCAATTGGCGGTCCGAAATCACAACCAACTTTAAGGGTATTTCTTTGGTGTTTTTTTAACGGTTAACACCAAAAGTTGAGTGTATTTTTCCATAAGGGCCAGCAATCGCTGTAACTCGAGACGCCATATTAGGATAAAAGTAGGTAAGAAAATCAGTAATTCCGTAATTTTTTCTCGTTTTCTATATAAAATCGGAATCATTGATGTATGTACTGCAATTATGGAGAAGCATTTTTAATTCTGTCAAATTAATACGATGTTACATGAGTAGAAAGAAAATGGTAATTTTATCGATAAAACAGACGATTCCAGCATTACCTTAAAACAATATTTAAAAAATTTGAATAAAATTATTATTATTATTATTTTTCTAATTAACACTCATGTTTTTAAGCAATATGATTGTGGGATACTTAGAGTATATATGCGGTTATCTACCTTATTTATTACGGCGTAAATAGGAGTTGCCCCACGGATAATGTAATCGCAAAGGGGTAGAAAGGAAGAAGACACTTCTTCATTATAATGAATATATTTACATATGTATATGTGTTAGTTGTGTTTGTGTAGTTAATTGCATTTTTCCGACGTTGACTTCGGTGAGAATGAACGTCGGTGATAAAGAGGCGTTGTGTTCGGTGTTGGCGTTTAGATCCGGAGTGCCAAGCTTCGGTGAGTCGACGGGCGTCCATGCGCCACTGTCGGAGGCAACCAAGCGCCGAGGAGTTGATGGACGTCTACGCGCCGTTGCTAGCAGTCGGCAAGCGTCCACGCGCTACTGCCGGAGGCGACCTTGTGCCCAGAAGTCGGCAAGCGTCCACGCACTACTGCCGAGGGCATCCTTGCGCCCAGGAGTCGGCAAGCGTTCACGCGCTACAACCGGAGGCGACCTTGCGCCGAGGTGCCGACGGGCGTCCACGCGCCACTGTCGATAGGCGTCCTAGCGGTCAAGAGTTGGCAAGCGTCCAAGCGCTACTGCCAGAGGCGACCTTGCGGCCAGATATTGACGGGCGTCCATGCGCCACTGTCGAGAGGCGTCCTAGTACCCAGGAGTCGGCAAGCGTCAGCGCGTTACTGCCGGAGGCAACTAAGCGCCGAGGAGTCGGCGGGCATCTACACGCCACTGCCAAGGGCGTCCGTGCGCCGAGGAAGTCGGCGGGCGACTATGCGCCACTGCCGAGGGCGTCTAAGCGCTTAGGAAGTCGGCGAGCGACTGTGCGCCACTGCCGAGGGCGTCCAAGCGCCTAGAAAGTCGGCGGGCGACTGTGCGCCACTGCCAAGGGCGTCTGAGTGCTTAGGAAGTCGGCGGGCGATTGTGCGCCACTGCCGAGGGCGTCCAAGCGCCTAGGAAGTCGGCGGGCGACTGTGCGTCACTGCCGAGGGCGTCCAGGCGCCTAGGAAGTCGACGGGCGACTGTGCGCACAAAAGGAAGACCTCTTCAAAAGAATACACCCATCCATCTGGGTATTATAGGCAGCTAGCGCCCGAGGAGAACTGGTTTGGCCTCGTAGTAGGTCACCTGCAAACGCAAAAGGATTAAAAGATATTAAAATTTTTTAATACCTTTGAATCCCTTTTTTGGCGGAATTAGACAAAATTAGATGGGATTCGAAATGAGATGGTCCAATCCCATGGAATCCAAAAAAGAAATTTTCAATTCCATCCAATCCTATGGAATCCGTAAAGGTTATGGAATTGCATGGCATTAGATGGTTTAGGAAACGTCTCGCGCCTCCGTTGGGCGACCAAGCGCCGTTGTTCGTCGGTGAGCTTTTGTGTATGCCTAAGGGCATTACACGCACTACTGCCGACGGGCAATTAGCCCGAAAATGAGATTTGTAAGATCTGTCAGGCACCGTAGGGGGTCCCTTTACATAGCGGTCGAGACGAAACTTTGAACTCGAGAAGATGCCCCGGCGATGCGACGCCTAGCGGCGTCGACGCGAACTGCCGGTAAAGCAGATACCGCGCGGGCGTGTACACTATTGGTGGCGCGTACCGCCACAGAGTTCAACACGGACACTTTTCAATCCCTATCCTGGCATTCAATGGTATTCATTTTATTGTCAGAATAGACAGAATTCAATGGAATTCAATACGGAAATTTTTAATTCCTAGTTTGGCATTCAATGGTATTCATTTCGTTAAAGGGAGGTTCTCATCTAGCGATCCAAAAGTAAGGTAATTTTCTTGATCTTTTTTTTATAGAAGGAAGTAAATGAACAACTGAAGATTTTTGATACTTATTTATGGAGTCTAAGAGTACATAAAAAAATTTTTTTAAATAGAAATTACTGCCGTGGAATGGTGTTACACGTGGTGCATCGTGACCGCGTCAAAAAGAGATGTCTAATTGGCAATCACTCTAGCACCTGTAAAAATTATCAAAAATCAAAAATCCAAAAATTTTCATGAAATATATAATATTTGTTGGAGCTTGAACCTATAATATGAATAAAAAGTTAAAAATTAAAAAAATGACGGACATTTGAATTTTGAGTACCGTTTTTTCACGTTTTTTCGCTCTTTAATGTGCTATATAAAAAAGAAAAACAACAAATATCACCTGCATTTAGGTTCAGGCTCCAATAAATTTAATATACTTTAAAACAAAACAAAAAAAAGGCGATCCGTCAACTAGTTTTTGAGTAATCGTGATTGCCAATTTGAAAAACATGATTTTTCAGAAAACGCGTTTAAAGATTTTGTTAACGATTGTTTTGAGTTAACGGTAAAATAATGTACCTTGTGGCTAATCAGCAATTCCAGGGCCATACATCAATCCTTCCTCAACTTCATTAAATCTGCATTAAATCTGCTGAGGATAAAGCTTCGAAAACGGGTTTTATGACTTCTTGAACTTTTTTTGTAAGAGGAGTCTTGTGCCGAAATGATGTAAGAGTACCGGAAGCTTCAGCCACGCGCCACTTGCCCTTTTGGGAATATATTCTACATATGATAAACTATCAAAAAAGGGGAAAAAAAATTGATTTTTTGGTCGAGCTAGATGAGAACCTCCCTTTAACGGAAGCAATGGTATTTAATGGAATTCATCACGAAACTTTCCAATCCCTAACCTGGCATTCAGTGTAATAATATTTTTGTGTCGGAATTGGATGGATTCAAAAAATAAAAATTCTTTCCAAAATAAGGAATTCCATGATATTGAAACTATTTCAATCCCTTTTTTGGACAGAATGAAATTCGGAAAGTCCTTAATTGAATTCCTGGCAATCCCGTCTTAATTCTTTTCAATCTTTTTTTGTTTGCTGTGCAAAGTAGTCGCCGGTAATACAGATGCCGCGATGCCGTAAAGTTACCGCGCGGGCGTGTACCATAAGTGGCGTATATAGAGACCCTCTAATAAGATTCTGGCCATAACAGCGATTGAAGCAAAATTCTTCGAGAGAGAAAGATATATATTTACTATCTTTCTCTGTAACCTATCCTTTTCTGACGCGCTTACGCACGCGCTACGCGCCAGAGATGCACTGCCCATGCCGTCGAAAAGTTTCCGGACAGTCGACACTCGATTCGTCGGTCCACAATCCTTGAGCAAAAAGGCTACCACTCGATTCTGAATATTCTGAGTAGGCATTGTATCCCGTCTGGCACACGTTTAATTGGTCATGGATTTGTCATGCAGCAAGATAATGACCCGAAACACACTTCTGTTGGATGGTAATGTTAATGTTGCGTTGGCAGCACTATAATAGCGTGTTCCTAAAAGCGGCGCTCCCTGTATTACCTTTTATGTCATACCTCGCTTTCGCGCCAGATTCTCCTCAGCGAGCAAGCCCGCCAGCGTGGCACATATATAAGCGTTGATCCTTTAATTGTACTTGAGTTTTCCTTTATATTAAACGCAACGTTAAAACGTTAGTGTGTGACTTTATTCTGCGCAACATACCCTGCTTATCAGGTTATGGGCCCAGTCCCATCAGTTTCGTAAGAGAGTGCGAATATCGTCGCCTTTTGAGGTTATCGGAAGCGTGAGTCGGCAAAAACGACGCGGCAAGTACAGAGAGGAAAGACGGGCAAGAGAGATGGATACGGCAAATACTGTCACGAGTTTAAAGTTAACCGGAGGAGAAAATTGGGCCGTATGGAAGTTCCAGACTGAGGTCGTATTAAAAGGAAGAGGACTTCATGATATTGTAACAGGGCAGAGTTTAAAGCCGGAGGCAGCAGGGGAGAAGACAGAGTGGCTGAAAAGTGACGCAAAGGCGCAGGAGATCCTGGTTACGAGAATTGAGCAAGGGCCGGTCACACATATTTGCTGTCATGTACCAGTTCGAAGGAGATGGAAACCTGCTAGAAGTTGGAAACCTGCTAGAAGATGGAAGGTGATGGAAACCTGCTAGAAGTTAAGGGAATAGGTACTGTGGTGTTAAATGCGTGGAACGGTCAGAGGTACATAAAGACAGTTTTATCCGGCGTATTGTATGTTCCTGACTCAAAATTCAACCTGTTTTCAGCTGGTTACGTGTTAGATAAGGGCTATTTTTTGGTGTCAAACAATGAGCTATGCGAGTTTCTAGACGGTCATGGTGAAGTACGTGCAATAGCGAAACGTGATAATAGACTGTTTAGGATGGCCTTTATGCTAAAAGAAGAAACGGAAACACACTCAGCAAGCTTTGAAGATAAACGAGATATGGAACGCAGCACATTTGACGTCTCAGAATGTCACTTGAGTAAGAAGATTGAGAACTTATCTGTGTGGCATAAAAGATTTTGTCATCAGAACTTGGAGTATGTAAAAAGTGCTTTATTGAGAGGTAACATTAAGTTCTTTGACGACAGCGCCAGTTTTGTTTGCGAGAAGTGTTTGGCCGGTAAACAACACAGAATACCGTTTCCATTGAGCTGTTACCTCCTGTTGACTCCACGATTTCCTTCTTTCGTGGAATCACTCATCTCATCACACAAAACAGACGGAAACCATAAAATAGCGGCTATCAATTGACGAAGCGGATGTACTCCAACTGTCATCGCTCATTAAATGGTAAATGACGAAACCTTCCAGAAAACTCAAACCTAATAAAATAGGCAAATTATAGACTTGTTTGTCGCATTCCATCTAATTCCACGAAATGAAGCACGAAATTTCAATTATCTCGAAATTTCGTGGCAAAAAGGGCGCAATAAATTAAAAACGCCATAAGGATCTGGGTGACCTCTCGGGTCACGGAAGGGCTGATCTCACGCTTTTCCGTGAAACGCAGATTTGACCTAAGACCCACGCCTCGCGGCGATTGATAAAATTAAGACTCTGGAAGGGACTGTCAAAGGGCAAGATGATAACGTACTCGCCAATGAATAGCCGCTAAGTAAAAACTGCTCATAGGCAATGACGATTTTTGGGGAAACTCGGCACGGGATAGGCAGAAATTGAAACATACGTCACGATCAGAAGAGAACTCCACCCAATCAAATCGGATTAAAACATAATCCCGCCTCCTTAATTTTGTATAAAAATCGCGACTTTGCGCACTTGGAGCCACTTCTGATCCAGTCCGAGACGTCTTAAAATTATATTTACCAGCCGTATTTGTCAACTATCATCCAGCTGTATTCCTCAAGTGAACTTAGATTTCTGTCGCGTCGCGAGTCGATTCTGTGCGCGTCAAGACACATCACAGAACCGACCCGAACCTACCTCCGGGAGAATCCGGCGCAGTCACCTCAGAGATTCCCCAATCACAGCCGTCAACAGTAAGTCCGAGATACCCGCTCGGTTATCTATATACATCCCTACAGTATACATATATATATGTGTGTGAATACCATACATGAGAACACGTATATATATTTATATATAAGTATAAAATCGTCTTTAAAACTCCCTCTTTTTTTTTTGAATTCAAAATCATAAAATAATTTTAGTGAAGTCGAAAATTCACCGCCGCAAGTCCTTGGGGATAACTATCCGCAATCGGCTATTTCGGAACAGGCGCGCCCGCATAGTGGAGCAACAGCTCTTAGCCTCATTTCTAAGACGCGAACGGTCTCCGCATATCGAACTCGCTATCCCCGATTCTCTCTCTTCCCGATCTCCCTCATCTGCCTGTTCTTCCCTTGCGTATCGGGTGTTCCCCGATACCCCAGAATCTTCCCCCCTTTTTGAACCTTCTTACTCTCCAGTTCCTTCCGAGGAACTTGCGGAGTTCCGGGAGAGATCACCCTGCAACTTCTCCCCTGTTCCTTTCGACGGAATTCCTTCCCCCTCTAGTTCCACCACCCCTATCGTGACAGATCACCCTCTCCCTCCTTTTCCGACTCGAGTATCGAAGTACTCGAGGAATCCTCCCCGCGTTCCCCATCCCCTACTATAGAAATAGTATATGAATGTATAAATTTATAACTATCCGTTAAACAATCATTGTATCGTAATCATAGCCCCTTACGTAATCATGAATTTATAAATTTAAATATTTTATTCCAATAACTATGTTACCAAATAAACGTTTGAACCCTCGTTTTTACTCTCATACATAGTCAGCACTTATTCTTCCCAATCTACTCACCAAATGTATCGTTGACGAGCAGAATATCGATCTTTATAAAAATCCTCCCCGATCTTCCGAATTTGTACCAGGACAAATGTCAACACACACACACACACCACACTTCCACGAATTATTATATACAACGTATATTACAATAATGATTCTTTAATTTGTAATAATATTTGTTCTATTCCTTTACAATAAATGTTGTAATTATTTGATTAAAATAAACTCAATGTTTACTCATTTATAAATAAGACCTCACCCCTCACTACCTCTCTAAATCGCACAAGGTCCGATCCCCGGTAATAGGGATATTATCCTTGACCGAAAACAGGACCGCGAGTGCACGAAAACTCTCAGTAGGCGTAATAGCGTCCCTTCTGGACGTTGACCCACGACTAGAGTTTTCCCGAAAAGTGCATTCGACTCGAGGCACGCGCCCTTTCAGCGTGAACCCGAGATACCATAGAGATCTCGTTACGTCTTCCTTTACCCCCACCCTCGGATAGCCTTTCCTTCGCTATCCGTCGAACCAATGTACCTAAATTCCGGGGTCCTGACGTAACAGAGCAGTTCGCAAGCAACCGAGAGACTTGAGTTGGTGCATGCCGATGTCTGCGGACCTATGGAGCAAGATTCCCTGGGTGGAGCAAGGTATTTTCTACTATTGAAAGACGATCATTCGGCGTATAAGAGTGAATTCTTTATCAAGAACAAGAGCGATGTAAAGGCATGTATAGAAAAGTTTATAGCGCGCGCGGAAAGAGAAACCGGATGTAAATTGAAAGTTTTAAGAACGGACAACGGGCTCGAGTTTGTAAATTCGGAGTTAAAAGCTATGTTGGAAAGTCGAGGTATAGTCCACCAAAGAAGTGTTGTGTACACCCCGCAGCAAAATGGTTGAGCAGAGAGGGAGATGCGAACATTAGTGGAGGCTGCTCCTGCAATGATTGATGGAATGCATAAGAAGTTTTGGGCGGAGGCCGTGAACACAGCTGCGTACACGATAAACAGGACAGGTCCAAGTCCAGTGAAGGGACTAACGCCTTATGAAGTATACCATAAGAGCAGCGTAGTCTTGGAGTTGTTTAGAGATTTCGGATCACAGGTGTCTGTGCATCTACCAAAGGAAAAACGCCTTAAATGGGACCCTAAAATGTCAAAGGTTATCTAACTGGCTACGGAGAAGATACAAAAGGATACCGAATCTACTTCCCGAAGATTAATAAAATAGAGGTACACCGAGATGTAATATTTCTACCGCGGAAGATGGCAGAGCTAGATGAAGAAAAGCAAGAAAAAGAAAGGTTTGAGATTCAAGTTTGTGAGCAGGAAACAGACAGCGAGGATCAAGATGTGATTGAAGAAAATGAAAACAGAGAAAATAAGGAAGAAGAGCAAACGGAGCAAAGTTGTAATGAAGACACAGACGGCAGTTTTAAAGAGGCTCTTGACATCAGTATCCATGAAAGAAGTGAAGAAACGAGGTACAATCTGAGGCAGAGAAGCGACTTGAAGATGCCAGCTCGTTTTGAAGACTTCTATACAAGTTTGTTAGCTACAGAGGAAGATCTCAAAACCTACGACGAGGCAATGTCGAGCGAAAACGCAGAAAAATGGAAAAAGGCTATGGAGGCTGAGGTACAGGCGTTGTTAGAGAACGAAACATGGAAGTGTGTAAAAAGACCCAAAGACAAAGTAAATATTATAGACTGTAAGTGGGTGTTTAGGCGTAAAAGAAATGAAAACGGAGATATAGTTTCTAATAAGGCCAGGCTGGTTGCTAGAGGCTTCCAGCAGTCAAACGTATCCTTTTCAGATATTTACAGTCCTGTAGCAAGGTTATCATCTGTTAGAATGTTATTAGCTTTTTGCAACGAATATGACATCCCTATTCATCAGTTAGATGTTTTTTTATATAGTGCTTTTTTATATGGGGAAATAGAAGGGGATGTATATATTTCTTTACCAGAGGGATGTGAAAATGTTATAAAAGATAGAGAGTATGTTTTAAAGCTAAACAAATCCTTGTATGGGCTGAAAGGTTCACCAAGAAGTTGGAATGAAAAGTTTCATGAGGTGATGCTAAAATTAGGTTTTATAAGATCAGAGTATGAATATTGTCTTTACATAAGAACACAAGGAAAGTATAAAACTTTTTTGTTGCTGTATATTGATGATCTGCTGTTAGCTTCGAAAGATAGTAAAGATGTAGAGTATGTTAAGAGGATACTAAATAACCATTTTAAAATAAAAGATTTGGGGGCAGTTAGACAATATTTGGCATGTCTATAGCGCAAAATTTAGAAAAAGGGGGAATAATAATAAATCAGACAGCATATTTAGAAAATCTGCTAGTCAAATGTAACATGAAAGACTGCAAAGCTATTTCTACACCAATGGTAGAAAATTTTGATCATAACGTGCTTAAAAGAGATAAATCAGAGAGTCAGAAAATTGAAAGTAGATGTAGAATGGCTATAGGCTCATTGATGTATGCCATGTTATGTTCACGACCTGACCTATGTTTGTCAATAAGTATTTTGAGTAGGTACCAATCTTGTGCTAGTGAGGATCTGTGGTCAGCGCTCAAGCGGGTGTTGCGCTATATTAAAGGTACCATTAAGTTAAGCCTAGTTTTTAGAAAGAGTGATGCAAGTAATGTTAACAAAATAATCGGTTTTGTTGATGCTGATTGGGCAGGCGACAGGGTAGATCGCAAGTCAACAGGTGGTTATGTATTTAAAGTTCTCAATTGCAGTGTATCATGGACTTCTCGTAAGCAATCAACTATCGCCTTGTCATCGACCGAATCAGAATACGTAGCTTTAAGTTTAGCTACAAGTGAGGCTTGTTTGATAAGAAATTTGTTTTTTGACTTAGAAGGAAAAATGATAACGGTAAAGATATTTGAAGACAATCAGTCTGTGATCAAAGTATGTAAGAATCCTGAGTTTCACCACAAATTGAAGCATGTAGACATTAAGATGCATTTTGTTAGAGATAAAGTGTCCAATAATATAATATCAGTTGAATATATTAGTACTAATGAGCAAATTAGTGATGTACTGACAAAACCTTTGGGCAGAGTCAAGTTTGGAAAGTTCCGTGGTGGCTTAGGTGTAGAATAAGTTTTTTGATGTAAGATTTCAGGGGTGTTTTTTATTTTTTCCGTGTATAGATTTACCATTAAGGGGGTGTGTTGGATGGTAATGGTAAATGTTGCGTTGGCAGCACTAGCGTGTTCCTAAAAGCGTGTTCCTAAAAGCTCCCTGTATTACCTTTTACGTCATACCTCGCTTTCGCGCCAGATTCTCCTCAGCGAGCAAGCCCGCCAGCGTGGCACATATATAAGCGTTGATCCTTTAATTGTACTTGAGTTTTTCTTTATATTAAACGCAACGTTAAAACGTTAGTGTGTGACTTTATTCTGCGCAACATACCCTGCTTATCAACTTCTAAATTATGTTCCAACTATCTACATTGAAAAGAGGAAAGCGGAGCGCTCAAAAAGGTGGTGTGGCCCCCTCAATCTCCGGATCTTAATCCGGTCTGTCCCACCTCTCAGGAGCACCTTTGGGAGATCCTCCAGAAAGCATGGAGTGAAATACCAAATTCTGTTTTGGAAAAACTCGTAGAAAGGATGCCGCGATTGGTGCAAAAGGTGCTGTCCACCAAGGGAGGTTGGTTCGATGAAAAGAAAGTGTGAGCTCTAAGCTAAGGATTGATTCTGATTCGTGAGATTTTCAGTTTTTGTTACTTCTAATTGTCAACTAAATAAAATTTATGGTAATTCTTCAGTTTAGCTACACCAGCACAGAAATCGATGAAATTAAACTTATTCGACGCGTTTTTGCACGAAACGAAAGAATCTGACAGAAAAAAGTGTCGCTCTGCCCCGCGAAGCGAGATATTAATCGTTAAAGTTGACAGGAATCAGGTTATGATTCCTGTCATACTGACGAGACGAGATGTAGCGACTACGGACATGCCCCGCGGCCACATACGCATGCTCAGTGGTCGCACGCGCATGCAAAACTGCGCCAACTTTAAATATACACAGCTGAGAGAAAGCGCAATATTGAGTATATATTTCGATATTTAAATCATGAGATAATTCTTTCAATATTTATTGATAACTATAGCAAACAAGCATATTGTTTTTTTATTCTTTGTATCATATGGGTCAAATGCGACGCAGCCGTGTGTACAGTTACAGTGTTTTCCATAAAAAAATGTTAGATCAATATGAATAATCCAATAAATAATTAAAATTGAATGTATTATTTTAAAGTTGTGATTTTCATTAAAGCAGATATTTTGTATTTAACTATTTAAAGCGCGTCACTAACCTACATAGGTTAGTGACGCGGTTTAAACAGTTAAATACTTTTAAAGCGCGTCATCTAACCTATGTAGGTTAGTGACGCGGTTTAAACAGTTAAATACTTTTAAAGCGCGTCATCTAACCTATGTAGATTAGTGACGCGGTTTAATCAGTTAAATACTTTCAAAGCGCGTCATCTAACCTATGTAGGTTAGTGACGCGCTTTAAACAGTTAAATACTAAATATCTGCTTTAATGAAAATCACAACTTCAAAATAATACATTCAATTTTAATTATTTATTGGATTCATATTAATCTAACATTTCTCTATGGAAAACGCTGTAACTGTACACACGGCTGCGTCGCATTTGTCCCATATGCTACAAAGAATAAAAAATAATATACTTGTTTGCTATAGTTATCAATAAATATTGAAAGAATTACCTCATGATTTAAATATCGAAATCTATACTCAATATTGCGCTTCCTCTCAGCTGTGTATATTTAAAGTTGGCGCAGTTTTGCATGCGCGTGCGGCCACTGAGCATGCGCATGTGGTCGCAGAGCATGTTCAGTGTTGCGATATCTCGTCGGTATGACAGGAATCATAACCTGATTACTGTCAACTTTAACGATTAATATCTCGCGTCGCGGGGCAGAACACTTTTTTCTGCCAGATTCTTTCGTTTTGTGCAAAAACGCGTCGAATAAGCCTAATTTCATCGATTTCTGTGCTGGTGTAGCTAAACTGAAGAGTTACCAAATTTATCAATATTTTTTCATAATAATTAGTTTTATTAACAATTTTCCCAAATTATACCCCCGTCCGGAAACTTTTCGACGGCAGTGTAGTCCACGCTGCAGAGTGTAAAACTGAGGTTAATTGTAATGATAAATTTAAAATATTGTGGAAATGGGTGGATGTGCAGCACCGTTTTGCAACAATTCAGGAAAGAAAAGATATATCATGAAGGTTTCCAAGCGATCCCGTACGCCGGACTGTCTGGTCACGGAATGTTCCTCGCGATAATTGGACACCAACAAACAATTTTTATCTTTGTGAGGTCAGTAATAACGTATAAAGAATTTATTATAATAAAATAATACGTATAATATGAATTACAAGTTATTTAATAACGCAGATGTTCTAAAATTGCTATACTTTTCTTATAATCGTGATGGAATTGTATAACAAAACTATTGTTATCATATAGGTTTATTTTGCTCCAGACATGTGGGAACCTGGTCACAAACGCAAATTAAAGAAAGATGCTATTCCAACAATATTTGGATTTTTTCTGAAAAGCAAGTATCACCGAAAGACATCGAAACTGTTGGCAGTATTAAGAGTAATGCTGATAAAATAACCAATATAAACGATATCTTGGAGCCTACAATAGATGACGTTGAAAAGCATGAGATATTCAGAGTCTCAAATATAAAGGGTTTGCCGTTATCTTTTGTTTAACCATCTCATGTAATGCTTCATTGACTGGTTCTATTAATCCGTATGGCACTCGATGTGACTTGACAAATTTCGGGACATGTCCCGACTTTAGGTCTATTTTTATAGGTTGACCGGCGTATCCCGACAAATCTCGAAGTATTCCTAGATAATTAATCTTCAAGTAGCGAATGGTAGTTTGTTAGTGAATCTTCTGTTTTGTGGATTTCCGTGACCTCGATGCCGAACGGTTCAAACCAGTTTGCGCCGAATAGATTCGGGCCGTGATCCTCCGTCGTTACTATCACGGGTAATTTCCTTTCAATACCCTTGTATAACACATCCACCATTGCTATTCTTTTCGTCTCAATCGCGCGTTTCCCCCACGCTTTCAATTTTGGGATGCGAGTACTCCACGTGGGATGTGAATCGTCCCAAATTTTCTTGAACGTTGACTCGTTAATTAAGGACTCATCTGCCCCGTTATCTACCTCTATAACTATTTCAATGTTGTTTAGTTTTACCTTGGTGCTGTAGCGAGTCTTCGTGCTGTGAATTTTCGATCGATGCGGCGCTATAGAAGGAACATATTCTACTTCTGATTCGGAATCTGAGTACAAATGTGTGATTCGAGCATTTTTTGTACTTTTCTCATTTTTTCGTACTCTCCTTTTCTTTGTTATGCACGCCTGTTCAATGTGACCCTCTTTGTCACAATATTTGCACACAGCTTTCTTGAAATGGCACTTATCTGGAGTATGATGCGGTTTGTTACACCGAAAGCATAATTTTTTCTCCTTGTCAGAACTTTCCTTCGAGTTCTTCTTCTTTGGACATTGTTCCATCTGCTTGACGAGCTGTAGCTCATTTCCTTTCAACTGCTTTTGTAGTCGTTCGGTACCCTCGATCTTCTTCTTCACGTGCCCTGCCCGGTCCCCCGGACGTTGGCGATCACTCTGGCCATAATTATTCTATCCACAGCTATACGAAAGAGCTCCTCCGCGCTCCGTACCCCAGTTCATGCTCTAATATTTCTGAACCATGAAAGCTTCTTCTTTCCGATTCCACGTCGACCCTCGATCCTTCCTTTTAATATTAGTTGGCGAAGGCGGTACTTTTCCCCTTTCAAGACATGACCAAGGTATTTGATCTTTCTACATTTGACCGTTATCAGCAACTCTCGCTGTGCACCTGCTCTCCTCCAGGCATCAGCGTTCGTAACTCTATCGACCCAAGAAATTCGCAGCATTCTCCTTAGGACCCATATTTCAAATGCTTCCAAACGGTTCAGCGTGCTCGTTTTGAGAGTCCACGTCTTCACACCGTATAATAGCACTGACCATACATAGCACTTAACCATTCTTCGTCTCAGCCTCAGGTTAAGGTTGTCTTCGCAAAAAAAGGCTCTCACCTTATTGAAGACTCCGCGAGCAATCTTTATTCAACGCCTAACCTCTCGATCGGGATACAGGTCCTCTGTGATCCAGGCATCCCAAGTATTCGATCGATGCAACGCGTTCTATCCTTACGCCATCAAGGTGTAGTAAAGCGCTCTCGTGGCTAGCGCGGCTGAAGACCATTATCTTTATCTTGTTTGTGTTGATTTTTAGACCCATCCTTTGCCCAGCTTCTGAGGTTCTATTTAAAAGTAGTTGGAAATCCTCTATATTCTCGGCGATGATGACAGTGTTTTCTGCATATTTAATGGTGCTGATACATACTCCATTTATTTTGATTCCGAGTTGTAAGTCACCTATAGCCTCCTTGAAGATTTTGTCCGCATAGAGGTTAAACAAGAGGGGAGAAAGTATACACCCCTGCCTAACACCCCTCTGTATGTCCACTCTTGAGGCTGTCAAGTTCCAAAACCTTATTTCAGCTTTTTGCTGCCAGTATAGGTTTTTATCACCCTGACATCTTTTTCATCCACTCCTGCTTGACGGAGGAACATAATAAGTTTAGTATGTAGGACACGGTCAAATGCCTTCTCATAATCTATGAAGCATGCAAAGACATCTTTCTGGTGGTCTCGACATTTTTGTAAGAGGACATTTGTCCCAAAGATCGCCTCACGTGTGCCGAAGGCATTCCTGAACCCAAACTGCGAGTCATCTAGATCCCATTCACACTTTGACCTTATGCGAGCGTGGATTATGCGGAGGAATATTTTTCAGCATGTGGCTCATGAAGCTGACGGAAATCTGTGCACTTTTTTGGTCTTTGCTTCTTTGGAATGGCTATGAAAGTTAATATCAGCCATTCCTCTGGTATTATCAGATGTTGTATATTCTACTGAATATAGTACTAGTATCGTCTCTATGTTGTCTTCGTCTACAAATTTTATTAATTCTGTAGGAATCTCATCTGGTCCCGCGGCCTTCCCGCTCTTAGCAGTTGCGATGGCATGCAGTAGCTCCGATTTGAGTATGATAGGGCCTTCCGGCTCCTCCC
This sequence comes from Temnothorax longispinosus, assembly GCF_030848805.1. Lineage (NCBI taxonomy): Eukaryota > Metazoa > Arthropoda > Insecta > Hymenoptera > Formicidae > Temnothorax > Temnothorax longispinosus. The sequence continues at coordinate 10,786,108 of NC_092364.1, forward strand.
CATCGAGCCGGACATCCGATCTGGTGTCTTCAAAAAGCCTGGTCACATACACTTACCAAGTACGCTTGACCTCGTTTTCTTCCAGTATGACCTTGTTCTGCTCATCACATATAGCCACAGGTGCGCGTCTTTTATACAAACCTGCTACTTCCTTCACCTTTCGGTGAATATTAAACGAATCGTGCTTCGATATAAGACTCTCCAGCTCTTCGCATCTCTCCTTCTGATTTCCTTTTTAATCAGGGTTTGTATTCTCTTGTATTCCTCCTGTCTGCCCTTGAGCCGTCCTCGCCTCTCCATCAGGTCCATAATTTCATCCGTCATCTACTGTTTCTTTGCACGTGTCACGTCGGTACCCTCGATACTGCACGGAAAAAATTTCGGGACAGTTGCTGACGCAATTGCGATTGTTGCAGCGCAAACCGCAGATGAGTTTCGCGTTCACGATTAGAAACAAATGCTTTCTTTTTTTGGGACAGCTGCTCTCCCAAACTGCGACGACTGCGATCTGAAAACGTTGGTAATGCAAATTACCAACTGCATTACCAACGTTTTCAGATCGCAGTCGTCGCAGTTTGGGAGAGCAGCTGTCCCAAAAAAAGAAAGCATTTGTTTCTAATCGTGAACGCGAAACTCATCTGCGGTTTGCGCTGCAACAATCGCAAAATTTTTTCCGTGTGCTTCCTATCTCGAGGGCCTTTTCCAAAGTAAGTCCATTCTTATTCGCCGGAGTGATAGATTCTTTGTGACGGCGGCACAGGTATCGTTGGAGTTCACTGTCAATGAGTCCTGCCACGAACCTGTCTCGCAGCATAATCTTCATCGGCAGCGATTCCCCCGCGCCTCCGAATTTGCACTCCTGTGCTAGCTTTCGGAGTTCTCTTTCGAAGTCTTTAAGACTTTCGCCTTGCTTTTGATCCTTTTTCTGGAAACGGACTCGTGCTAATAATTCGTTCGGAGATTTACAGAAATGAGCTTTACACTTCGTTATAATTTCATCATACGACACAGAGCCAGGGGTGTCCGGTGCAATAAAATTTTTAATAATATCGTAAATTTTGACACCTACCGCAGTAAAAAGTGTGCATCGCTTGGCGCTCTCAGAGGTAATTTTATTAGCTTCGAGAAAGAATTCAAACCTTTCAATGTATCCATTCCATTTTTCCTTCGCAGCGTCGAATTCTGATAGCGTACCTATAATGACTGTCATTTTTCCAGCCACTAGTGGATTCGCTTTGTCAGAGTCCTCTTTATCCTCGCTGTCGGACATCGTTGGATGTAAGACTTCTTTCAAATCCCCTTCTTTCCGTGTAGTTGTCTGTCGATCTAGCTCCCTTGGAATTGGACATGTATGTAAGTGAACGCGACAATATCGGGCATGCGGCTCATAATATTTTCGCCGGACTTTATCCATTTTACGCTAATCACGCTCACACCCGAGCCACTTTCAACTCGTTCGTACTTATCCTCGTCGTCAAATGTTGGATCCTTAACTAATTAAATAGACGGAGTAAGCAACAATGTAAGAATATATTTCTGTTCGAGTACAATCGAAGTGACGTGCACGTTAGAAGAAGAGTGCCACGTAGCGGGAGGCAAGATGTCCTCAGATCTGTTGATGCGCGAAGTCCTGCGCCAGACGCGCTCTTACAGCTCGACCGGAGTGTGCTGCCTTTGTGGCAGCAAACCGTACTTGGATATATGTCAGTCTAATTCTTTTTTCACGGGCATCATTTTCAGGGATTGGAAAAAATTTTAAATAACTTATTGCGAATCTCTTAAGAGCTACGATTAGATAAATGCCGATTTCTTCACACAAAGCTAGATTATTTAAATTACACGGTCACCAACGAAGGTATTGACCAACAGATTGAGGTCTTAGGGCCGGTTTCACCATCTCCAACTAATTGTAACCTTCGATTAAACTATTAAACTCACTGTTCGTCTATTTCTAAGGGGGACAGTTAGAAAAAGATGAGTTTAATCGAAGATTACAGTTAATTGAATTGGTGAAACTGGCCCTTAAAGTGATAAAGACATTTCTGACTCCGCGCGTCCGAGACGTGCTTGAAATCAGTGGGCAAGTTAGTAACTTAGCAGGCTTACACAAGCGAGCCAGCGAGCGAATATTGAAGAATCAAGATGTGAATAAGTGCACTTACGATCGTCGGCACAAAGCCTCAAAGAAATATCAGATAGGCGATAAAGTTATGATAAAGAATTTTGATTGTTATCCGCGCGCGCGCGCGCGCGCGCGCGCGCGTGTGTGTGTGTGTGTGTGTGTGCGTGTGTGTGTGTGTGTGTGTGTGGTGTGTGTGTGCGTGTGCGTGAGCGTGTGCGTGTGTTTCACCAAAGATGATACAAAAATTCAAAGAGTCGTATAAGATAGACTGCGTATTTACAAACGATCGATATGTGTTAAGAGTTGAAGTTTCAGCTCTTGCAAACCACGTATCGCGGTACATGGAAAGCCTCACGCCACTCTGACACGCTTGGCTCTAGAACACCGTGACCGCCGGGGCACGAAGCCCTCGGGGCACGCGCTCCGCCTAACCGAGTAAGTAAGGAAACGATGAATGCGATTGTGGACTCCATGTTAAGATTTGTATAATTAATCGGGGCGATTAATGGTCGGGATAGCAAAGTTGTAGGACCTGTTGGCACCGCAATGTCGAGCCGTCTTGCGTTATGATGACTGACCCGCATTTCTATTTAGTTTTAATCGCGACACCTAAGCCGTCGATCACTTCGTCGGGAAATAACGGCCACTTGGCGACAATAAACGCTCTAAGACAGTTCTGACAATGCTTCAGTTCCTCACGAAAAATTCGACGAGGCGGATCGACCGGCCGCCGATGCGGCCGACGCCATCATTTGTATGTACTCTTTAAATTTTAAAATAAAGTTTTTTGTGTAACTCAGATCGCTCCGCTCCATTTAATTTATTATTCTCTACAATACCTAAATTTATTCCTTTACAGTCACAGAAGTAACCAATAAGATACTCATCATGGCGGAATTTCAATGCTATTTACTGCTGGCATAATAGTACGTTTTTCCGTTTAATCCGAAAAAATTTAAAAATCTGTGGGCCTTGCAAAATTTTTTCTGATATTATTACGTATTAAATTTTAAATATTATATTTTATTTCAATTTTCTTCGCCTTCCTATTTTCGAGTATTCCACAGTTTAACACTTAAATGCCCTGTGGGGTCCAGCGGTCCCCAGACTCTTTAGAATGAAATGTTTTCAAATGTTCTTGCCAAAAATGGAGCTCATGTTCCCATTGATAGTTGAGTGATTGACCTACCCGTTTGTACACTTAGCAGTACTCAGTTTACTTAATTTTTTATACTATGTTGAAATTGAAATTTTAACAATATAAGCATTTTATTCTCTTTTTTAAGCCTTGAACAACATTGAAAAAAATTTAGTTATGAAAAATTTATTTTCATAACTAAAGATAAAAAAATCAATGAGTAAGGAGACATTTTTCATGCTGGGGTCTTTTAGACCCCTCATGTCATTTACGAGATTCTTGAGAGGTGTGGCATTTAAGGGTTATTAAATCGATGCTATGCAGCTAATGTATATGATAAATTTGATTGTGTTTGATAGTGGTTCTTTTAGAGCGCGTGTGAATTATACTTGCATGACCTGATGATACCGTTCGCAACAAATTGCATTTGCTAAAGTGGCAAATTTAAAAAGGTTTCTGCTAATGTTGTGACTTTGGACATTGCAGACATAGATATACATAATAGACTGAACATTGCCATTAGAGAGCTGTAGGGAAGATCTAAAGGACAGAGATGTGCTTGCTGGGACGCTTTTCTTGTCTAATTGTGTAGTTGGTGGGGAGAAAAAAGTGGGAAAACAAGGAAAGCATTCCAGCAAGCTGTTGTGCCCGTAGTCGTGAAGGAGGTCGGGATGTAGGCGCCCAAAGGATTAAGATCCACGCACTATAAACAACACTTCGTACTTTACAGTAAAAGAGGATGTATTTGCTCTCACTTTATTACAAGAGGTTTAAATAGTAACTTAAGTCAACACGCGTTAGCTGATCTACAACCTTGCTTTAAAGGGTATTTAAGCTCTAAGCCGTAAGAAATTGCCCAATCACAATCGAGTATTCTCCTCACATTCCATTGTGATTGGTCAATTTCTTACGGCTTAAAGCTTAAATATCCTTTAAAGCAAGATTGTAGACCAACACTTAAGGATGCGCGGTTACTCTCACAATCAGAAGCGATTTGTCTGATCCTGTCGCTATTGACATATATATTCATTTCATTAAGGCGGAAGGAGTGCCCGGTGACCCCGATCGGAGCACGTACGCTGCTCCGTATCTGTTCCGCGCGACTCTGCCACTGTCTCAGCATTCTGGGAACAGAACTGTGACTCGCTTTCTTCTCGTCACATTCCTCTTTTATAACGATGCGCTCCAGAAACGCATTGCTTCCCGGCGACCACCGGTCCGGTGCCGCTCGACCAAACACCAGTCGGGCAAAGACAGGGCGCGGTGCGCCCACATCCTTTTTAGGCCCCGTTTCACAAGTGTCGGTTAACTTTTAACCTTAGATTAACTCACTCTTCGTCTCCTTCTAACGTTCTCCTTAGAAAGAGACGAAGAGTGCGTTAATCAAGGTTAAAAGTTACTTGTGAAACTGGGCCTTAATCGCTCACAAATTCGATTGTGTGCGCGAGTCATTAGTAATTAACGACTTGCAGCACCGATATCCCCTCGGAACGCCGACAAGCACCAACGGGAGCCGATTTTCTCTGAGCGCGAGAGCGCGACCGAGAACCGTAATTCCGCGCCGCTCCGTCCAGCGCGCGTCTCGCACGGAGATCGGCTATCCCCATCGAATCTATCGCTCCGGGGGGGGGGGGGGTATAAAATATCGGTTCCGCGACGGTAAGACACTTTACCTCGAGACAGCTCTCCGATCCGCTGGTTCCGAGAGAAGACACCTTCCGATTCCTAGAGCGGCAGAGAAAGCGGGGTCCAGTGATCTGGTCCTCGTTCCAAGAGATCTTAGGCGCTGCTCGAATTCTGTCACACTGCCAAATCTCGGTTGCAACGTCAAAAGAGCGGGGTCAAGGCAACTTGGGCTTGGACAAGCCGTCTTGTCGCCGAAGCACCGAGAATTCCAGAATCGACCGGCCGGTCAGCTTCAACCTGACCGGCCGTTTCATTCCAACGGATTTTTCCGACCGCGTCGCCCGGGAGATACGCGTATAGATTTCGCCGCGTCAGACCGTTGTACATAGTCCGCGTATCGTAATTCTCTGCGTACCGCCTACGCGCATCGGCATACACCGCGTGTCATAATTTGATTCCCGTATACCCCCGCGTTAAACGTATAAAATAACTCCGTATGCATCCGCATATATCGCTTGTAAATTTCGCGTTCCGTTTTTTGTATTTCGCCTGTGTTAAACCCTGTCCGTAGGAAAGCCGCGTAACTCACACTTGTAATTCCGGCGACCGCGCCCGCATTAAATATCTGTATAAAGTCTGTATCGTGTTCAATGTGGATAACATGAATATTCACACTGCAGTTTCGTTTAACTTTATTTATACTTAATACAGAACGGCTGTTGTTCGTGAGACTTTCGTAGATCGACTGACTGCGCTCGTACGGTTCGCTCTTATATATGCTTGGACTTCAAACGGTTTAGTCGGCGTATTGTTTATTTTCCGTCGGTTCGGGTAACAACACAACAAAGGGAACCGCGGAGTGATTGGATCGCTGTCGCGCGCTTTTAATATCTAGATTCTAAGAGCCGATCTCTTTATATGTATGCCGACAGAGAAAATAAAAAAAGCATTCAAGCATAACAAAGAATCGCCGATTAGGCATTATAGGTACGCGACTTTGTGTTATAACATTTTGCGTTATTTTACAATCGATCCATCCTCCCCCCGTTGAGAGGCATCGATCAACTAATTCGGAACGCATGTATACATTAGAACCGATTTTTGAAATCGCAAATGTTGGTAGAGGTCATATATATATACACATTTGATTTCGCTGTCGTGACAAGAAATGCATTATTGTATATCGCTTAGGAGTAGACACCCTGAATCCTCCCGATCATGAGTCAACGGACAACAACGCCTAGAGGTGACTCTCTGATTTATTCTAATCTTAATATAACGTATTTGATACATTAAGTCTGGGCAATGACGCTTAGGAGCAGATGCCCTGAGTCCTACCCATGAGTCAATAGACAACAACGCCTAGAAGTTAACACTCTGAGTTGCTCTGCTCATGGATTTACTGACGACAACGCCTAGAGTCTGATGCTCTGTATCGCCCTAGACCTCCGGAGGTGTACGTATGTAGTTTTCATTAATGTTGTAATTGATATGTTAATATATATTGAAAGGTGGAGTCGTTTGAAATGTCGACACATCCCGTTATTAATGTACGCATCATTTGTAGTACGCATCACATGTTGTAATAAACCTTGCAGCAAGCAGTTATGTGTGCTCCCCTTCGATTGGCAGCGGGCACAAACATTTTGCAGCTCTTTTGAGCTCTCCAAACTTCGTTTTGACGGTGGCGGCTCGTACTATTCCGTCTTTACCTGGATGAGTCGTTATGACCCTGCCTAAGGCCCACTGTGTACAGGATAGATTTTTGTCTTTTACAAGAACCACGGCTCCAACTTCGAGCTTCGGTCTTTCCTTGATCCATTTATTTCGGGTTTGAAGCTCGTTTAAGTACTCCAGACTCCATCGTTTCCAAAAGTCCTGTCACACCTTTGAGATATGTTGCCAGGTGGACAGTCTATTTGCTGGAACAGCGGACAAATCGCCCTCCGGAAGGGCTGTAAGTGGCTTTCCGATCAGATAATGAGCGGGGGACAACACGAGTAGTTCGTTCGGGTCAGATGATAGCGATGTAATAGGCCTAGAGTTCAGAATGCCTTCGATTTCGATGGCAAATGTGTTCAGCTCCTCGAATGTAAATAGCAAATCTCCTACGACACGCTTAAAATGGTGTTTAAAGAGTTTGACCGTGGATTCCCATAAACCTCCAAAGTGCGGCGCCATTGGAGGTATAAAATGTCACGTTATGTGATATTCAATTGCAAAGTCAGATACCCGATTTTGGTGACTTTTAGAATTGAATAAAGCGTACATTTCCTTCAACTGGTTATTTGCGCCCACGAAGTTCGTACCATTGTCCGAATAGATGTGCTCCGGCCGCCCTCGTCTCGCGATAAACCTCCGTAAAGCCGCGGGAAAACCCTCCGTTGATAGATCGCTAACAACTTCGAGATGGACCGCCTTTATTGACATGCTAATAAATACGCATATGTAAACCTTTATGCGTCCTCGATTACGATGTTTTTTCTCTTTCACGTAGAACGGCCCGCAGAAGTCTATGCCGATGATGGTAAATGGAATTGCTGGGCAGACGCGAACCGACGGAAGATTTCCTAATTTGTATTCGACAGTATTAGCATTAAATCGAAAACAACGCGTGCAAGCACGGACGACCTTTCGTACCTGATTGCGACCATCTAATATCCAGTATTTTTGTCGAAGGACGTATAAAGTAGTTTGAATGCCGGCGTGATGTTGTTTTTCGTGAACTTCACGAATAATCCGATCAGTCAAACTGTTTCGGCTTGGTAGTAGAATAGGATGTTTGTTCGTAAATGTCAATTTTGAACCTTGAAGGCGTCCTCCTACACGAATGAGGCCGTCATCGTCTAAAAAGGGGGTCAGATTCAATATTCTACTATTGGTTGTAAAGCTCTTATCCTTTAGCTGTCTAATTTCTTTAGAAAACTGCGTAACTTGAATAATTTTTAATAGTCGTATTTCGACTTCATTGATTTCTTTCACGCATAGCGAACCGGAATGTGTGTTATTAGGCCGAAAACGTAAACAAAAGGCGAGAACTCGAAGTAACTTCGAATATGAAGAGCATCTTTCAAATAATTCAAGGTCATAAACTGTCGTGGCCAGACATATTTTTTCTTAACTCGGGCACTTCGGTTTTCTGTACGAATTCGTTAGGCCATTTACTATCGTTTTTGTTTAACCACATGGGCTCAGATGACCATGTGCGATTTTGTAAAAACGCGTATGGTGATTGACCTCGTGATATTGCGTCAGCCGGATTATCCTCGGATCTAACGTGTCGCCACTCCACTCCTTTCGTAAGACCTTGGATTTCCGCGACGCGAGAAGCAACAAAAGTATTAAGCAAATGTGGTGACGTTTTAAGCCAATGTAGCACGACAGTCGAATCGCACCAAAAAATTGTTTTATCGGGTATAATACTTAACGCGTCTTTCACCTCGTGGTGAAGCCTTGCTAACAATAGTGCACCGCAAAGCTCCACTCGAGGTATCGTAACGGTCTTTAACGGCGCGACGCAGGATTTAGCACATAATAATTTGACAGTCGTGTTTCCGCGTCCATCTCCCGAACGAACGTACATACACGCGCTGTAACCGATATTACTAGCGTCACAGAAACCGTGAAGTTGAACATTCTGATAGTCATCTAATAATAATTTTTGGTCGAAAGAAATTTGATTTATCACTTTAAATTGTCGAGCGAACTCTAGCCAGGTTACGTGTATGTCTTGTGGAACGGATTCGTCTCCCACTTTGCTTGACATCGCCACAAATCCTGCATTAGTTTTTTAGCGTATAACACGACGGGACTTAATAAACCCAACGGATCGAATATCTTTGAAAGCTCCGATAATATATTTCGTTTCGTCAACCGTTCTATCTTAATATTTCGAGCATAATAGCGTATTTGATCTTGCGCGTGCCACGTTATACCGAGTGTTTTTAAGGAACGATCTTTATCGAATATAAAGTTTGCGTGTAATGCACTAGTCGCGAGTCGCGAGGTCATTAATGATGCGTTCATCATTAGACGCCCATTGCCTTATGGTGAAGCCACCACGCGAGAGTAACGCAATTAACTCATTTCTGATTGCTCGGGCTTCGATAATGCTACCTGCTCCGGATAACAGATCATCTACGTATAGATGTTCCTTAAGAATTTCTGCCGCTCTAGGAGACACATGACGTTCGTCATCGGCTAATTTGAAGGACGCGAGTTGCGAGAAACGGCGAGGATGAGACACCGAATGTGAGTGTATTGAATTGAAGTATTTGAATTTTATTGTTCTTACGCCAAAAAATGCGTTGAAACCGTTTGTCATCCGGATGTAGTAGCACTTGTAAGTACATTTTTTCAATGTCAGCACTGATGACAAATCTATATGTGCGGAAACGAATTAAGTGGGAGAATAATTTATTTTGTGGATCGTAGGACCCACCATAAGTATATCGTTAAGAGAGATGTTATTACTCGTTTTTGCTGACGCATCAAATACTATTCGCATCTTTGTAGTATTGCTGGATTCTTTAATTATGGCGTGATGGGGCATGTAATAACCGTCGTTGACATCTTCTATTACGAATATATAATTTAATTTTAAGTATTCATCGACGATTCGCGTGTATTCGTTCCTCAAAATCTGATTGGCGTTGAACTTTCGCTCCGACGTTAATAAGCGTTTAAGTGCAACTGTTCGCGAGTCGCCGAGACGCTTGTTCGTTTCGCGAAACGGTAAACGAACCGTATAGCGTCCGAGATTGTCGCGAGAGACTGTGTTCAAAAATGTGTTTCACATCGATCTTCCTCCTTTGATCTCAGTTTATTCGTCGTAATCTCCTCGAGCATCCAGAACTTATTTAATTGCGACTCTAATTTTGTTAAATAGCATGTTTCATTTTTTAATGATAATTGCGGTGCCACACTCCCTGCAACCGCTCAGCCCAAGCGTGTTTTTTGCAAATATAAGTCATGCTTTTTAATGTGATAAATTAATTTGTCCGATAGATAATAATGATAATGTCGCGCCGGAACCTATCAACAAGTCAACGGCGCGCGGTAAATGAAACCTCGAAAAAAAAAGAAAGTGGTAGTATTATACATCGAAAAAACCTAAGTAACAAGTGGTAGACGTAATCTTTATATCTCGAAAAATCTTGAAAAAATCTAAGCAGTAGTACCTTTATTTCCGAAAAATTATGACCCAAGTGATACACATCACAAAATTATGTTACCTTATCAAAAAGAAGAGTCGCGCTTCAAGTGATCTATTACAATTACAAAAAAGAAATGATATCTCTTTAAATTACAGCGCCAATTACAGAGAGAACATATATATTGCCTCGAAAAATAATTGTTGCACTACTTTGAAAAATCTTTACATTGTGTCAATTAGAAAAGAATGTATGATAACAATTTTATAAGATTAAAAAATTTTATTTAAATTTAACAAGGGAATACAAGATATTTAAATACAAAGTTTACATGTGTATTTTTTAGTGGTTACAAAGAATTACAGAGGTAACAGTACAAAATAAAAATATTTTATTAAAATACATAAATTTTTCTTGTAAAAAAACTTGCCGCTGCTAGACCTCGAAATTTTAAATAAATAAATAAATTTATCCTCTACTTAATGATAAGCCGCATTATCCGCCGTCCGCTTCGTCACGCACACCCATATCACTCACTCGCACATCCACGCTGATAATCATTTAATATTACTCCCATCGCATTATTTTCTGAATTATTTTTATTTATTGTTGTCCTTATTTATTTAAAATTTCGAGGTCTAGCAGCGCCAAGTTTTTTTACAAGAAAAATTTATGTATTTTAATAAAATATTTTTATTTTGTACTGTTACCTCTGTAATTCTTTGTGACCACTAAAAAATACACATGTAAACTTTGTATTTAAATATCTTGTATTCCCTTGTTAAATTTAAATAAAATTTTTTAATCTTATAAAATTGTTATCATACATTCTTTTCTAATTGACACAATGTAAAGATTTTTCAAAGTAGTGCAACAATTATTTTTCGAGGCAATATATATGTTCTCTCTGTAATTGGCGCTGTAATTTAAAGAGATATCATTTCTTTTTTGTAATTGTAATAGATCACTTGAAGCGCGACTCTTCTTTTTGATAAGGTAACATAATTTTGTGATGTGTATCACTTGGGTCATAATTTTTCGGAAATAAAGATACTACTGCTTAGATTTTTTCAAGATTTTTCGAGATATAAAGATTACGTCTACCACTTGTTACTTAGGTTTTTTCGATGTATAATACTATCACTTTTTTTTTTTTCGAGGTAACAACATATACACTACTATGCGTGTACTTGGCGCCTTTTTTTTACCTTTTTTTTAAAAAAGGTAATTTTGTACGGATATCACGCCTTTTTGTAGTATTACGCATTTTATAAACAATATGTACAGGGTAAAGCTATTTGGAGGTATAATACTACCACTTTGTTTTTTTCGAGGTAACAACATAATACATATACACTACTATGCGTGTACTTAGCGCCTTCTTTTACCTTTTTTTTAAAAAGGTAATTTTGTACGGATATCACGCCTTTTTGTAGTGTTACGCATCTTAATCTTATAAACAATATATCTTATAATCTTATAAACAGTTTATACAAGGTATGAAGCTAAAAGTGTTACGGGCTATTATTTCTAAAGAAAACAACAATTTAATATTTTGCTTAATTTTTTAAAAATAATAATCTGTAACCCTTTTAGTTGTACACCTTGTATATATTTTTCAATTTTAACATAAAACATAATCGCAATATAGCATGATTAATGTTAATAAGTCGTTAACTGTAAAATTTTTTATTTATTTTTATTCGCGTGTCTTACTGAATGTTGTTCGCAACTGTATATGTTCAGGTATCGATATTTTTGATAATTACAGATGGACACTTGTAACACGTGTCTGAAATTTACCTGATTTGTTTATTCTTTTATTCCCTTTAACTAATCGCAAATTAATTCTATTTGATAAAAGCAATTCTGTTAAATTTCTCATACATAACGCATCGTTTATAATAATCTATTAATTATAAATATTAAATAGTACGATATATATATATTCGTACTCATATCCTTGAAAATTATTTCGGGAATTCGAGCGAATGTCACAACTAGATAAAATTATCTTTCATATTTTAACAGTTGAGTAGGAACATATTTGAGTTGGCGATAAATGATTCTCTGAAACCGCACGTGTGTGTAAATAATTCAGTAAAAAATATATAATCTTTATTTTAAAATACATTTGCACACTACGTACCAAAAGTATATAATATAATAACGTAGTTTTTGCTATTCAATTGATTGAATTTTAGAAAAGAAAAAGATTTAAAAGTATATAACTATGTCAGTCAATAAAGAGACATAGACGCAAATTGAATCATATATATTTAATTGCCTGCTCATTAAATATAAAGTGCAAACACATAGAAATTGTATATTTTTCTATATACTTAAATGCAATAGAAAGAAATAATTAAACAAGTATCCTTGCATAGGAATATTATGCATAATTTTTACAAAACATATTTGAGATTCGCGCAATTGAGATATATAATAAAATTAATAACGATTCTATAAATCTTAGGTATATGTTAATAATACGACATGATCTTTTTAATCATGAAACTTACAAACTAACAGAAAAAGATTCGTATCCTAAATGCCAATAATTTTTCTAATATAACAATAATACTGAAAATATATGGATAGAAATATATATAATAAATAATAACATAATTAATGATATACAAGAGCTTTTGTCGCGCATATCGATTTTCAATAATGGATATTATAACAAATACGTTTTACGTTCATTCAAAAACAAATTATGTGTACACATAATAAAAATTGTATGAATTAAAATTATGTGTATACACATAATAAAAATGCGGAATTATTTTTGTCAGACATAATTTTAATTCATCCAATTTTTATTATGTCAAGACATAATTTTAATTCATCCAATTTTTATTATGTCTAGACATAATTTTAATTCGTCCAATTTTTATTATGTCTAGACATAATTTTAATTCAGCGAATTTTTATTATGTCATGACATAATTTTAATTCTGCCGCTAGGGAATTTTTAAGTCGATTCTTATGAATCAAGATTGAATTCGATGTCTAGGTGTCCCAGGTTGCCGATGACGAGGTCCACATAGTGCGCTTCATAGTTTTCGGTTTTCAGGTGTATTAATACCTTCAATTCGATGTCTACGTGTTCCAGGTTGCCGATGACGGGTTCCAGATAGTGCGCTCTATAGTTTTCGGTGTCCAGGTGTAATAATACGTTGAATTCGATGTCTAGGTGTCCCACGTTGCCGATGACGAGGTCCACATAGTGCGCTCCGTAGTTTTCGGTGTCTACGTGTATTAATACCTCGAATTCGATATCTACGTGTCCTACATTCAGATTTAAAGTTATTAATACACGTAGACACCGAAAACTACGGAGCGCACTATGTGGACCTCGTCATCGGCAACCTGGGACACGTAGACATCGAATTCAACGTATTATTACACCTGGACACCGAAAACTATGAAGCGCACTATCTGGATCTTGTCATCGGCAACCTGGGACATGTGGACATCGAATTCAAGGTATTAATACACGTAGACACCGAAAACTACGGAGCGCACTATGTGGACCTCGTCATCGGCAACCTGGGACACGTAGACATCGAATTCAACGTATTATTACACCTGGACACCGAAAACTATGAAGCGCACTATCTGGACCTCGTCATCGGCAACCTGGGATACTTAGACATCGAATTCAAGCTTGATTCATAAGAATCGACTTAAAAATTCCCTAGCGGCACTTTCTGCCAAGCGTAGAGAACCTTCTTTTCCGGCAGCGGTGGTAATACGATGTAAGGATACGAAATCTCTAGCTCTGGTAACTTAGCCGGTCAACTTCGACTTTATTAATTTTCATATTTTTTTATCGTTTGTTGGTTGTTTGTTGGTGATTGTTGGCCTAATTACAACGTTTGTTGGTTCTTAATTTTTTTTTAAATTTAAAAAGAAAAATTAGCATTAAGTTAGCCGGAAAAATTTTATTTTTAATTTCAAAAAAGCCTAATCGATGCGTAATCGTTTGCTGATGATTGTTGGTCTAATTTTAGCGTTTGTTGGTTTATTATTAGTCTTAAAAACGAAAAAAAAAAAACGAAAAATTATCTCACATATTAAAGTAATCGAAGATTGGTTTATTTGCCTACGACTTAAGCTTTATTTCTATCAATTTAAGGCTAACATCTATAAAACTGCCATATGAATACGGACCTTAACATCGGCAGAAAATCGCGAAAAGATCAAGAAACATGGTGGTTCGTGGGAAGCACACACACACACACACACACACACACACACACACACACACACACACACACACACACACACACACACACACACACACACACACACACACACACACACACACACACACACACACACACACACACAACGGGGGGGTGCGAGGGGGGGGCCTTCGGCCCCCCCTCCCCCGCACCCACCCCGCCGGTAGGCTGCGTGGACCTCGCTTTACAACATAAAGTACATGCTAAGTTGTAAAACGAAATTATAAAGTACATGCATGGGGGAGGGTGCAGGGGAGAAAAGCCTTTCTGTTCACGTGCGCTCACGCATGTAAGTCCCCTTGCACCCCTCCATGCATGTGCTTTATAATTTCGTTTTACAACTTAGCATGTACTTTATGTTGTAAAGCGAGGTCCACGCAGCCTACCGGCGGGGTGGGTGCGGGGGAGGGGGGGCCGAAGGCCCCCCCCTCGCACCCCCCCGTTGTGTGTGTGTGTGTGTGTGTGTGTGTGTGCTTCCCACGAACCACCATGTTTCTTGATCTTTTCGCGATTTTCTGCCGATGTTAAGGCCCGTATTCATATGGCAGTTTTATAGATGTTAGCCTTAAATTGATAGAAATAAAGCTTAAGTCGTAGGCAAATAAACCAATCTTCGATTACTTTAATATGTGAGATAATTTTTCGTTTTTTTTTTCGTTTTTAAGACTAATAATAAACCAACAAACGCTAAAATTAGACCAACAATCATCAGCAAACGATTACGCATCGATTAGACTTTTTTGAAATTAAAAATAAAATTTTTCCGGCTAACTTAATGCTAATTTTTCTTTTTAAATTTAAAAAAAAATTAAGAACCAACAAACGTTGTAATTAGGCCAACAATCACCAACAAACAACCAACAAACGATAAAAAAATATGAAAATTAATAAGTCGAAGTTGACCGGCTAAGTTACCGGAGCTGAAATCTCTCCAGATAAACATGAAGGAATTGACTCAATATATATTATATAAGTATATACCTAATTTACCTAAAATACCTAAATAGAAATCTTACTCCTGACCGATAGTCTATCGACCTAATTTCGAAATACGCGCGCGATATCGAAACTGGCGATACCTGCGCCGTCAGCGTCGAAAAAGTGAAAGTAACGTTTCTGATTATGACGTCATCATACAAGACGTCGGCGTTAGAAGTAGTATCTTAAAAATAAATTTTCACATTTGGACTTTGCGTCGCAATATCTCCGCTCGTAGGGCACGTAGCGGAATATTATGAGAGAAACCCCCCCCTAATTGGACCCCAAGCTATCGATCAAGCCTACTTAGAACTTGATCCGTTCACTCGTTATCGAGATCTCATCATCTCGGGTACTCGCAACCCGTCGCGTCGCGTAAAAGAGTCACGGTCGGTCTCGCTCCGCGTGTACTTGGCGCGAGACACTACCGTGTCTCTTGATTCTGGATCCGCCAATCGGATATTTCGAGGTAATTTAATTGCGCTTCGCGGAAAAACCTCGGAAGGAATCAAAACTGCCACGGCTGGTATCGTCAAGCATGTCAAGCTCTTGCTAAAATCGTCGTGCGTTGATTGTATGATGATCTGTACTAAGCCTTTCGATACAGTATTCATTGCGTTAATTGCGCCGAATGTGGAATGATTGACAAATGTAACTTCTTTATGATACGTTCGGAAATGAAGTTAGCGGTTGCACATGTATCTAACAATGCACGACATTTAATAGAACCGTATTGCCCATCGCGAATATATACCATGACACTCATCCACAATTGTGGTTGTGATTTATAAGATGATATAAGACATGTTGATCTATTATCTATCGGATTGGCTAGTCATGCTGAATGAACCGTCTCTTGATTCGTTGTTTCAGTTTTCGTCACGTCAGACTTTGTCGTAGTTGTTAGATCTTCGCGATGCAACAATGTATTGTGTCTTTTTAGGCAAATCGTGCAACCAGAAAATTTGCATGGACGTTCTCTATGAGAGCGTAAGCAATTGTAACATAATTTCGCGTTCCTGACGGCCTCACCAGCTCAGAAGTGGGATTAACATTAACCGTGAGTGTGGTCATTTGTGCTCGCGTCTCAATAGACGGTTCGAGAGTTGGCGTCCGCCACGGTATCCCTGTGTCTTCTGCCCTCGAAGTATCCTGACGATATTTTAGTACCTTCCACCGAGAGGTCTGTGCATACAATACTCTCGTTTCCGTTTCACCGTCGCAAAGATAAGTGTTGTGTGAAGAATAACGTTCAAATATACGTGAGTTTCGATCGCGTGGTCGCGCTCTCGTCACGATCTCGTCACGCTCCCGTCACGTGATCTCAGTGTGCTACAAGCGCGCGTAAGAAGAACTGAACGATGGAAGCAACGAAAATCCGCGCCCGTTTAGAGAAGCTCTCCTTAGAAGCACTTCAAGAAGAGGCTCGAAACTACGGGTTAATGCTATTGGAAGATAAAACCAAGTGTATCCAAGCAATTATAAAGCATCTTAAGAAGAATGCCCCGCTTGCTGATTTCGGCACAGAGAGACGACAGAGTTCTGAACCAATCTCCGAGGAGATCGGACGTGCGTCGGAGGGCTCATGCCTTTGTAATCGTATCCCGGCGTATCGGTTCGTAATTCGTAAGTCCGTGCAATGGACTTCGCGGAGATGTAAAAGTGAAATATATATTAAATAAGCGTTATTTATCCTTGTCTTCTTTTCCCCTCAACACCACCCTCGTTTTCCTTCGTAATAAGCGGTATCATAACACCCGCGTCACGTTGTCGAGGTCGTCCTGCAAATTCCTTCGTGAATACCGGTGAAACGATAATTATTAAAAGTAACATTCCCATTTACAGTAAGAATTGGGATCCTCAATCAAACATTTTACAGCACTCATCAACGTTTCAATGAAAAAAGGTCTACGACGTCTTATTTTAAAGATAATTAAAATATCTTCAAGAAAAATACATAACATTACTGCCTCCAACTAATCAGAAAAAGTTATTTTCCAAAATGAACTCAAAAATGACATTTTTGCATGTTTTTTGCTCTTAACTTCAAACTATCTTCACCAAAATGGATTCATGCATACATCAACATGTTTAAAATTTTATTCTCTTTAACTTTCATTATACATACTATATGTGTACGACCTATACTTTCAGAGTTAATACTGATTTTTACATGCAAAACATCCACTATCAACATAAAATAAAATTGTCTTTTAATTAATAACTCGGCGAATTTGGACCGTACAGAAATGAATAAAACACGAAATTGTTCGTAATTAGATTCTCTACAACTTTTATTTTAAACATTTTTAGATTTGAGAGTCCATTTTCGAGATATTAGCAAAAAATGCGCGACGCGCGTACGCGTTTTCGTTACGTCGCAAACCGATGTTTAAAAAAATTCTATCTCTGCTCCATTTGGTCGTACAGACTTGAATAAAAAAACGAAATTGTGCGAAATTTTGTAAGCTACAATTTTTATATCTACATAAATTTCCGTAAAGTTGATATTTTCCGAGTTATTTGCGAAAAACTGTTTTTTTTAGACCTTTTGGACCCTCTCCTGCCCGCAACGTAGCGTCTACTTGTGGGGACTTTTAATATGTTAAATAGTACCCTAAAACAAGCCTGTTTACAAAGTTTCAGCCCAGTCAGTATTATTTCCTCCAAATTTTGTCATTTTACTGGGCTAATATCTCTGTCCTTTAGATCTTGCCTACAAATCACCAATGGCAATGTTCAGTCTATTATATACGTCTATGATTGCAGGATTTTTAGGTTGCAATAAGACTATCGTCGCTAGACGTTGTTTCTCAAATGTTATTGAACTAGCAATAAATAGGTTAAAAATAGATGATCTTACATTAAGAAACACATAAAAATGTCAGTAAACAAGTTTTTAATAACAGTCAGATTCATTTTTTCGTCAACGTTTTTCACCTTTAACGACACAATTAACTTATCAAATGTTTGACATTTCTATGGGATGCTCACCCTATCATCAATCATAACTGATATAATTTTACAAGATATAGATACAAGATATTTACAAGATATTATTTACAAAATAAAGCACTATATAAAATCGGGTTATATCTACTTTTTTATTACAAATACATATGTAGATGATCTTGTACTTGTAACCCTCAAAAATAAGAAAGAAGTAATTGACATTTTCATTTCATATCATATGGCAGACTGCAATTCACATTTGAAATGGAACAAAATCACCGTATAAATTTTATGGATTTTATCATCATCGGAGAAAGAAAAAGTCGCAACAACATTGATTTTTACAATGATTTGAAGTCTAGCATTTAAAATATTTTGAGAACCATTCTTATCAATCATTAAAGTTATTAGAATCTTTTCAGGCAATGTACAATATCATAGCAATAAATTGTCACTTATAAATTCTTCACATTCCGTTCTCACTTACCAGCGTTTACAAACGTTCGCCTGATTTCACGTGCG
Source organism: Temnothorax longispinosus (assembly GCF_030848805.1). NCBI lineage: Eukaryota > Metazoa > Arthropoda > Insecta > Hymenoptera > Formicidae > Temnothorax > Temnothorax longispinosus. Next base: position 10,804,852 of record NC_092364.1, read on the forward strand.
AACAACTCGGCACGATTGTGTGAGAGCGCCGCGACAGTAATCTTTGTAGTAATTCTAATGTCCAGTTGCGATAATTCATCAATTCCGGCATAAGGAAGTGTAACACGAGGCACCGTTGTAGTGTGCCACCAGAGAGGTACGCCAATCCCCAATAATAATACTGCGAACGATACGCTCGCGTACACTCTGTATTTTTCTGTAATATAAAATGACATAATATTTCAAAATTATGCGTACAATTACATTATATTAAATATTAAAGTATACAAATATTTTTATGAATAAATTATGTATGTACATTATACATATTATAATAATTTATATGTGTGTATATGTATGCATATGTGTATACTATATTTATGCAGAATGAGTTAAGGATAGGGGTGTAACTTTCTGAAAGAAAGTGTGTAATTGTTTTTTAGGAACGTTGCGTTTCTGGAACGTTCACGTTTCGCGCCTGGTGTTCGTGTGTTGCATTCTATAGAAGGTGTGCGCGTGTCGCCGGAGAATTAGTGTTGTGGTGTGTTCTCGTTGTTCACGTTGAGAGTATCTGCTCGCGTACCGCATAGCGTCTTGCATTTTGCGTGGGCGTCCGTATCCCGTATCCATCGTTCGCGTTAAATATTTGTGAGTGTAATTGCGTTAAACATTGTTGCTATTTTATGTTAAGTGTTGTCGCAGATTCATGTGATCGCGTAGTGATAAGTGTACGATACCTGCTTCCGTCTCGCCGTACCGCCCGGTACTACTTCCTGCACAATGCATCGCCGCGAACCAGCATAGAGCTCGCTCTTTATGCTCACTGAGGGTACAGTATAAGTAAAAACAGTAGGTTCACTCCGTGGAAAATGGTGCTAACGGTTGTCTCTCGTGCATGACCGAACTGCATAATCAAGAATACGGCGGCTGTTAAACAGCTGTTCACTGCTGCGGTCCGATTCACGTTTACAGTTTACAGCGTTGTAAGCATCATCGAATACCAAACGAAGATAGAGCGATGCTTTCAGCGCTGTGAGCGTGAATTGGACCGCAGCCCAGCAGTTGTAAGCTGTACGTATTGTAGTTCCATCACATCGGATGTTTCTTTTAAAATTTTGTACATATAACAAAAAATAATAAATTTTTAAATATATAACATATTATAAAAATAATTTGATTCTCATTATATTTTCTTATAATTCTTTCTTGCTTTTTCATATTCATATGTGTATTATCTTTCTTGCTTTCATTCATATGTTTATTATTTTACATTTCCATTACGTATATTTCTTTTAAATTTGCTAACTATTAATAACCGTCCAGATTAATTCATAAATAATTATATTAAATTGTATTTGAATAGCATTAAATGTTTTATTAATTCTTTTCGTGACAGCTCTTGAAATCATATTTGACAATTAGACATATTAAATATGTTAGACATATTAAACATTTTAACCAGCATCTGTTGTCATTCAAATTATGGCCTGTGCACAATTAACAACATGGCGAGTGTGTAGCCTCTAGATCAAAGGTGCCGCCTCAAAGTGAACCTACTGTTCTTACTACTTATGTGAACCTAGCATCCGACATTAAGAAACAAATTTTTTCAAATATGCATTAAATTAAGCTCGGTTTATACCACCTTTCTTTTCGTTCGTACATACCTCAAAGGGTTGAGAATAATAAAATAGAGGGTTGGAAAAATTGTAGTACCCCACTTTAAGATATTAAGCCACACAGCACTTTTCATTACAAATATATATTAAGGCTCCTGGGCTCTTTCCCGACATCTCGTGAGATGTGACGTCAGAAGTGAGAAACGTTGAAATTTGACACGTTGAGAATTCTTGCATGGCATTTCCAAATAAAAAGGTATTTGCATAAAATAACACTTCAGATCACTTTAGCACACTTCGAAAATACTCCGAGTTCAGGTTGGGTCTACCCCTTTCCCTTGACAGTTAATAAATAGCCGTAAAATGAATGTAATACACAACCTAGTCATGCGCCTGCACATAAGCCTGTAACGTTTCACATTCGTTTTACGGATGTTTAATAACTGTCAAGGGAAAGGGATGCAACTCGGAGTATTTTTGAAATGTGCTGAAGTGATTTGTAGTGTTATTTTAAGCAAATATCTTTTTATTTGGAAATACCATGCAAAAATTTTCAACGTGTCATTTCTCGCTTCTGACGTCACATTCCAACATGGCCGCGACAAGTACCCAGGAGGCCAGAAACCTTAAATACGTAACAATATTGCATTTTCATTTCATTTTATTTTATATCAAATATAACGTGTTAAATACGTAATTAACGCAACAGATATGCAATATTAAAATTGAAATACATAGCAAGTATACTGCGCATATATATTATATAATGTATAAATGTATTAAACACATAGTTGATACATATTTAATAAAATCCCGAGAAAAAATGATCAGATATAATCATATATGTTTATATAAAATCGACATTAGATATAATTATATATAAAAATGGCTCGATATAATCGTATATAATTATATATAACCACATATAATTATATATAACAAATTAGGCTTTTTTGGGTTTTATTGTATATAAAATATTTATTGGGAAGGGGATTAGATGTAATCATATATAATCATATATGTACATATATAATGAGATTATATATATCTAAATATATATAATTATATATAATCAATAAATATTAAAAAAGAATTCTGTTAACTTCGATTAAGGAATAAAGCATTGATAAATTAAGTGTATATTTTTTCAAAAGCTAGAATCAAAAGTGAAATGATTTACATATAACTTGGCGCTGCTTGGCGTGAGATACTGCCGTGTCTCTTGATACCATTCTTATACCACTGTTTGTCAAATTTTAAATACGAAAAATAAATCCTATCGGATGCCATCTATCCAGATAATCCGAATTCAAGTTTATACATGGTTATATATAATCATATATAATCTACATGGATAAATGTTTAATTCTTATATATTATGTACACTTTATATATAAATTATATAAACTTATATATGTATAATCATGTCAAAATGTATGTGAAACTTAGGACGGCAGTGTGGTCTAGTGGTAGAGTGCCAGACTCGTAATCTGAGGAACCAGGTTCGAGTCCACTAGAGTCATGAAGCATGGAATGTTTTTCCGATAGCTGCGCCCCTCCGTGCAAGATAGGTTCTTGTGCGGAGAAAACTGGGCTCCGTCTTTCGGAAAGAGACGTTAAGCCGTTGGTCCAAAGGATTAAAGTGAGAGAAGAAGGATATTAGTGGTAGTAGATTTATTGTTTTATAATTTTAGAGTGTGAATGCATTTAAGTCTGTATTTGAATCCGGCGCTATACTTTGATTCACGTTGTACTGTGCGTATATATCCTGTATCCTACCTATTCGTTTCCATATTACAATATAGATATTCACTTCCTTCTGTTCAATGGATCTGGTGTGTACGTTATTTCATCCCCGCTCACAACAGGTTATGGGCCCAGGGCAAATACCGAGTTAATCACATTGCTTGTACGTGTGGCGAAGCACGTGTGGAGAAAGCAACGAGCGCTGAGCTAAGAAGGTTAGAAACACGAAATCCCGAACGCGAAAAGCGGCACGAAATCTTGAGCGTGGGAAGACAAAGAAAGATGGCCAAGTCCGTAGAAGATTCGGGAAGCTATAGTCTTGGACACATCGAAAAGTTAGTCGGCCGAGAAAATTACTCGTCCTGGAAGTTTGCGATGCGAGCATGCCTGGAAGCGGAAGATCTGTGGGGATGCGTTCTAGAAAAGCCGGAGTACGTCAATGATACAAAAAAGATGTCGAAGGCACGAGCGAAAATTATATTATCCATAAAGAAGCAGAACTATGGACACATACAAGACGCTGACACACCGAAGGAAGCATGGAACCGTCTGAAAAACGCCTTCGAGGATAAAGGCTTAACGAGGAAGGTGGGCCTCTTGCGCAACCTGACGTCAACGAGGTTAGTGGATTGCGCATCTATAGAAGAGTATGTCAATCGTATTACGATTACCGCACATAGCCTCAAAGAGCTTGATTTTGAGGTTAAGGACGAGATGGTAGGCGCGCTATTATTATCTGGATTACCAGAGGAGTATAGGCCAATGATAATGGGCCTAGAGAGTTCCAGCACACCTATTACAACGGATTCGATGCGGACGAAGCTACTGCAAGAAGTTAAGTGCAAGGTTGAACAACAACAATTAAGGGACGGAAGCAGCACTATACGTTAAAGCAGAGAAGAAAACTGCAAAGGATAAAAATAAGCTGAGGAAGTGCTTTACATGTGGCAAACCAGGCCACTTTGCTGCAAAGTGTCGTTACAAACCAAAGAAGGATGCGGAAAATAAAACAGATTCGACCGATAAAGCATTTGCTACGTTTAGACAAGAAAATACCAAAATCAACGAATGGTATCTCGATTCGTGTGCGTCATCGCACATGACAGGGAATGCAATCTGTTTGAAGGAAACAAAGAAGTGCGACAAGAAAGTAACTGCGGCAAATCATGGCGAGATGAGAGCAGAAGCGATCGGAACTGCAGAGATCACAACGCTGGACAAAGGAAGGAAGCAGCGAATCAGAATCGATGACGTTCTATACATACCGGGCTTAGCAGCCAACCTGTTATCAGCGCAGAAGATAGCGGCAAAGAATCATCGAATCAAGATAACAAAGTTTGGTTGTTCGATCGCAGACTCAAATGAAAACTTGTTAGCTACAGCGAGTACGTACAGGGGCGTCTATAAGCTAAATCTGATGTCAGAACGGGTTTACGCTACGGTGGAAGAAACAAGACGAGGAAGCATCTGGCACCGAAGATTGGGTCATCCTGGAAAACGTGGAATGGAGCGTTTAGCCAAGGACCATGGAGACCAAATGAGAGACTTCGATAGAAACGAAGAAGCGTGCGATGTATGCGTACAAGGGAAAATTAGTAAGAAACCCTTCCCGTCTAGTGGTAAGCGAGCTAAAAATTTATTAGATTTAGTTCATTCAGATATTTGCGGTCCGATGTTGCGAGATTCAATAGGCGGAGCAAAATATTTTATTACATTTATAGACGACTACAGCAGAAAAAAGTTTGTATATTTTATTAAACACAAAAGTGAGGCATTCGAAGCATTTATTAAATTTAAGACATTCGCGGAAACACAAACCAAAAAAAGAATTAAAGCGTTAAAAACGGACAATGCGCGTGAATATATTAGTAAAGAATTTAAGATTGTATTGCATAAATATGGTATTGCACATCAAACTACTGTACCTTATAATCCACAGCAGAACGGGTTAGCAGAACGAGCGAATCGTAGCATTGTAGAGCCGCGCGAGATGTCTGTTAATAGATGCAAGTCTTCCAAAGGAGTATTGGGCGGAAGCGACAGCGACGGCAGTATATTTACTGAATAGAAGTCCTGAGAGTATTCTGAGAGATAAAACAGCAGAAGAATTTTGGACTGGAAAACCGCCAAACGTAGAACATCTTCGAGTTTTTGGATGCAGAGTCTGGGTACACATTCCACGAGAGAGACGTGACAAATGGGATCCTAAGGCGAATGAGCTCACATTTGTTGGATACGAGGAACATACAAAAGGCTATAGACTTATTGATGTTAAGACGCGGAAAATTACTGTAAGTAGAGATGTAATTTTTCGAGAGAAACAGAGAGTCGAAACTACAAAACAAAAAGAGATAGAAGACACAATAAATTACATTGTAAAGGAGAACTCGGAACTACAATCGCAAGAAGAAACGGGACACGATTATGATGACGACACGATAGAAGATCCATCGGAAGATGACGTTTTCGAGGAAGCCTCTAACGAAGGAACACGAGAACAAGTAATATGCAGAGATAATGCGGAAGCAAACGCACAATTGTCAACAGGAACGACCTTGTGTAGATCAGAACGAAAATGGAAACCGGTGACGAAACCGGATTACGTGTCATATTTGGTAATCGAAGAGAATTCAGAAGTCCCTAATACATACGAAGAAGCTATGGACAGCTTGGAATGTGAGAAATGGAAATATGCGATCCAAGAAGAGTTTAAAGCTTTAAAAAAGAATAAAACATGGTGCGAAATGGATCCACCGGATGGAATAAAACCGATAAATACTCGATGGGTATTCCAAAAAAAAAAAGGAAACGAGTCTGAACCACGATTTAAAGCTCGTCTGGTAGCCAAAGGGTGCTCGCAGATCTATGGGCAAGACTATGAAAATATTTTCTCCCCAGTCGTCAGGTATGAGACGATCAGGTTCCTATTGGCAACAGCAGCTGCAGAAAAATGGACGGCGACACAGATGGATGTCAATACGGTTTATCTGAACAGCGAAATAAAAAAAGAGATATATCTATGGCCACCCGAAGACATTCATAAAGGTCAAAGTCAAAGGAAGATATGGAAGTTAAATAAAGCTATTTACGGTCTCAAGCAAAGTGATAGAGCTTGGAACGAAAAATTAGATGGAAAACTAACGTCATATGGACTAAGAAGATTAAAAGCAGATCCTTGCATATACGTAAAAGGAGCAAAAGAAAACATGATAATTGTAGCTGTATATGTAGACGATATAATAATCCTGACAAGAGACGAAAAGGAAAGAAAGAAATTACAAGATTATCTACACAAAAATTTTGAAATAGAAGACCTCGGAAAAGCTAAACAATTCTTGGGATTCGAGATACACCAGGATAATTTAAAAAATGAAATAAGTCTAACACAACGAGAATACACAAACAGGAAACTTAGAGAATTTGGACTGGAAGACTGTAATCCAGTTGGAGCCCCGGCAGATCCGCACGTCAATCTCAATGAGGAGGTCACTCAGGATAACTCGAATAATGAAGAAATTACCGAAGAATTTAGACAGCGATACTTAAAAGCGGTAGGATCGTTACTTTATGTCGCGCAGATAACAAGGCCCGGTATATCGTTGGCGGTAAATATAGTCAGTCGGTTTAATAAAGAACCACGTAATATTCATTGGACCGCCTTTAAGCGGATATTCCGTTATCTAAAAGGTACGTCGGATATGTGCATAAAATATAGCAAAGAGCGAAAACATAATCTAATAGGTTTTAGTGACGCGGATTGGGGAAATAATATAAAAGACAGAAAATCCATAAGTAGCAGCGTATTCATGTTAAACGGATCGGCCATTTCTTGGTATAGCAAAAAGCAACAAACAGTGGCACTATCGACGGTCGAAGCCGAATACATCGCGTTGTCGTTCACATGTCAGGAGGCTAAATGGCTTAGAAATCTGTCGGACGAAATATTTGGGAAGCGCGATTATAGTGTTATAATAAATTCTGACAGTAACGGTGCTATTAGTTTAAGCAAAAATTTTTGTACAAGTCAGCGGACTAAGCATATTGATATTCGCCACCATTTCATCAGGGACATGCAAAATCAAGGAGATATTATTATTAAACACGTGGCAACTGATGACATGATTGCGGATATCTTAACTAAGGCTCTCCCGAAGCCGAAACATGCGAAACTAACGAAATTGTTAGGTTTAAGAAACAAACATTAAATGAAATGCATTCAAGGAGGCGCGTTAGAGAGTGTGAATGCATTTAAGTCTGTATTTGAATCCGGCGCTATACTTTGATTCACGTTGTACCGTGCGTATATATCCTGTATCCTACCTACTCGTTCCGTATTACAATATAGATATTCACTTCCTTCTGTTCAATGGATCTGGTGTGTACGTTATTTCATCCCCGCTCACAACAATAATACATAATTCAAAAGGTCAAGAGTTGTACTTTAAGAAGAAATTAGTGTCATAACGATTGGTTCCAAAAAGTATATTTGTTTTGCAAAGTAAAATTTCATGATTTTGAAGAAAATCGATCAAATATTATTGTCTCTAAAAAACAGACTTTTTTTTAAATAGTAAAACTTGCGACGTTGGACATAAAATATAAATATGTAGAAGAATAACAAAATATTTTTCAAAAAGTTTTATATGACTAATACAAAATGGCGGCTATGAAGAGATAAAAATTCATGTTTCTTTTTTGTATAAAATCTGTAAAAATGTTGAATAAATGCAATAAAAATGCATGAAAAAATACTTTACTTATTAAAAATAGACACATGAAAAACTAGGTATTATTTGATTCTATAAACCAATAAAATCCAATATTTTACTTTTTATGCAACACAGACAATTTTTTCCATCATTATATTGCATAACTACACTGTTTTTATAAGATTTACTTATATACTTTGTATTTTCACAAATATTGTTTTTGTCAAGCTGTTACCTCACCAGGGTCTGAGAGATCCTATCGTTCCACTTTTCACTTTCTGCTGCGGCTGCTTCGAACGAACGGACTCTTGCAAGTGGACAGGCTAGTACTAGAACTTTCAAACTTTTTCCCCCCTGGTCCGGAGTCTCCCCCCCCACTGCGCGTTCAAAAAGGACGCGAGTTTTAAAAACGTGCAGGGTCTTAGACCCTGGTTAGGTAACTGAGGGTTAAATTATATAGAAAAAATAATTTAAATTAAATAATAAGTCAAAAGTAAGTTCTTATTTTGTAATAGATTTAAATTTTCATACGATTGTATGTAACTGCTGTACAACTAAATGTGTATTTAATTGTGTTATTTTTATAGAGGTTACATAATAATAAATAATTTTTGTAATATTATGGAAAAGGGAAGTAACCGTGATATTTCTTCGAGGCATAAGAGACAAATTAGCACAAGAAAAAACGGAAAAAGATTATTTGTTGCTAGAATTGTTAAGTGGTGTGACTGATTTTGGATCATCGGCCGAACGTATAAAAGAATGCCGAATTGAAAATTAAAATGATCAATCATTAGTTTCAACATCACCTTCTTTTAGTAATGATCAGACTTATATCAATTAGTATTTGCCAAACTTTAGTGGCAATAATAATAAAGAATTTTTGTCAGATGAAGTACATAACTCTTTAGAAGTGGTCACAGATGACAAAGATTTTGTTGATATTGAAGAGCAAAAAGAAATGCAACCGTTATCGCTTTTAAATTTAAAATTAGACATAATGTAATTAATGCTTTTATGGAAATTTTGAGACGTGCTCCAAAAGTATTATACAAATTATATATCAATTAAGGTGTTTTTTAAAACGTAATTTGTTCTTAATAATCCTTTATAGTATTTATTACTTTGTTTTCCTATTCAAAGTAAATATAATTCAAATAAATATTGACAGATTTGACATTTCTTGTAATTATATATATATTTTTTTAGAAACCTTCTCAGGTCTGAATGCCAAATATTCATATATGAAGCAAAAATCAGCAGCATTACCATCTTAGCAGCCTGCAGAACAGCGCGCAACGAATATATCAGCAGCAAAACGCGCACCAATGTGCTGTAAGCTATTAATAAGTTATGTTTTTGTAGTGATTTGATTGCCGGCTTAATTAATTTTAGGTTAGATTTTAATATCGAAATGTCATTTGAGACAAAATAATCCCTCACCTATTTATTATTTTATAATTTTATACTTCTATAATTTTTTTTTTATTTTATTTCATTTTTTTAATAATTTTATAATTTTTATTTACTCGACATTTATAGTTTTATCTAATGTTCAAAATTTTTAATTTAATTTTATGTTCAAATTTTAATTATGTTAATTATAATATATACATATATATTATAATAACAGGTATATATATATATATATATATATATATATATATATATATGTATACCTGTATATACATACCTAGCAGCATTAATTCAAAACTCTGTTTCAATTAATTGTAGTTAGATAACCACTAAACCAAAGACCATTAAAGATTTAAATAAAAACACATTATTCCATACCATTAATTAATTTATCCCTTAAAGGGATCATTCTGTACATGTTTTCCCTACATTTTCAATGTCTTCCTCATCCGATATGTTAACATTCTCTGTCTAATGTCTAATGCAATTATAGAAAGGAATTTCTTAAAATATTATACAATATTATTTTAAATGTAACCTCGTGTAAAAAATATATTTTACAAGCTATTACTTGTTGTCCTAAATATACTTGGTATAACATTTTTATTTCACTCTTTTTTATGACATTTATATATTTAGTCTTTTTCCTTGTTTTTTAATCATTTTTTGAATAATAAGCTAAAGAACACTATCTATTCATCATTTAACATATATTAAGTTTTGCGTAGATTGCCGTAGATTTTTATTAAATAGTAGATACTATTTTTATTAAAATAAAAAATATACTTTGCGCTTTTTTTACATTTTTAATGCCTTTTTTCAATATTAAAAATCAAAATGTCAATTTTAAGTTACTGCTATTCTACAAAATTTGATATTATTAATATTCTTTTGAAAATGGCTAGCATAAAAATCATGTTTTTTCATCTACTTCAAAAATTAATTTAGTTTTTTGTTTCAAATAAACAGTAAAATTATGTCTGATACTATATAAGCTGACAGCATTCTCAAAGATTGTTGTTACTTCTTCATTTTTTGATATTTTTTGATACACTTTACATTATTGTCTATTTTATATTACATATTTTTGTTTGCCAAAAAATGTACTTATTCATTATTTTTATATTTGTCATAAAAATTCACAAAAATTGATATATATTCTGTTGATCTTCTAGATATATATAATTCCTTAAATCCAATTTACTCCTTAAATAATAACATACTAAAAATTGAATTTTTAAATCTAAATTTTTGAGATACATTTTAAAATAGTTCACTGATTCTCATCTACGAAGGCAACAAACGCTTTTCCCGCTCTCTTAACCTTCGAGATAAAATTGAACCAGATCCAATTTGGTCGTCAGTATTCTGCTGTACGGGTATGACGAAACATCAGTTCAATGTTAAGTTTGCGGCCATGTGACAACGTGATTGTAAGATCATCTGAATACGAGTCACTTTCGACAATCACTAATTCCATAACGAGATCCGGTAACTGTGCCAATAGCGAAAGATTAAAAAAACAATTGAATTATGATGAGGCTAGATGACGCGATATCAAGTTATATAACAATTAATAAGTATGTTGAGTACTAATAATGCGCTTAAAAACAAGACTTTTTTCCCATTAAAAAGAGTTTTCGAGAAAATATGAATAATATTAACAAATTGAGTTCTTTTAGAGAAAAATACGTACAAAAATGGGTAGTAAAAATAAAAAAATATCCATAATAATAAATTTAATCTAAATTTATGTTTAATTAAATGCAAAATTTCGTAAAATTGAAAACAAATGTTTGATTAGGTATATGTTACCGTACTACATATCAAACGCGAATTATCAAATTCGAAACAATTAAATCTTGCCACATTCGTTCTGGAGGTGAACAGATATTTATCGTTGTGAATGTGAATGTGAGTTGGCAAGATCGTAAGTATTATTTAAAAATTATAGCAAGCATCTAGTATTGTAAAATTTTCATTCCTTATTCAACAAATTATCAATTTTAAGAAGATTATTTATATTATATAATATAAAATCTAGCGGCATTCGATAATCTTTTTTTATCTTACCTTATGTATTATTTATCAGTACAAAATTACCTTTTTTGAAAAAAGTAAAAAAAGACGCCAAGTACACGCGCAATGTGGTAAATTAAAAAATATATTATTATATCACAAAATTATGTTACCTAACTCAACTTAAGTGATATGTATAAATCCAAAAATCCAACCTAAGTGGTAGTAGCTTCAATTTCTCCTTAAGAAAATTATTATATCATAAATTTGTGTTACCTAACTCAACCCAAGTGACATGTATTTCAAAAAAAGATGTGAAATCTTTAAATTGCGCCAATTACAAAGAGAATATATATATTGCTTTGAAAAATAATTGTTGTGCAACTTCTTCTTAAGCACCATGCCCGCTTCGGACGTTGGCGATTTCTTTTCATATACATGTGCTGCGCGTGTGGATTATACACATTGTTGTGCAACTACTTTTAAAACCCAAGTGGTACATATCTCTTTGTGTTTCCATCCAAGGGTCTTCCTATTCCAACCCAAGTGGTAGTAGCTTTAATTCTCCTGAACAAAATTATAATATTACAAAGAACCATTTTAATCACAAAGAATTAAAAAGGTAACAGTACAAAATAAAAATATTTAATGAAAATAAAATAAATAAATTTTTCTTGTAAAAAAAACTTGGCACTGCTTTTTTTACTCCCATCGTATTCTTCCCTAAATTATGTTTATTGTTTTTTTATTTAATCAAAAATTTTAGTATAATACTTTATTAAATTTCGAAGTCTAGCAGCGCCAAGTTTTTTTACAGCCTTGATATCTTTCTATCCTAGCCGATAAGTCATAAGTCATACATATCGATCTGATTTATCTGTTAGGTCGAAAATAACGCGCGCACGGTTTATCATCAGAAGCGATATTAGCGCCGCATAGTGTCGAAAAAATGAAAGGGACAACAATTTTTTAGGGCGATGACGACGATAATAATAACGACGTATCTTAATCGAAATATTTACATTTCGGACTTTGCATCGTAATATCTCCGCTCGTAGGGCACGTAGAAGAAAAATAAAAACACTTTTATTATATAAATCGACCAAGCTATCGATTGAGCCTACTTAGAACTCGATCCGTTCAATCATTATCAAGATCTCAAAATCTCGGTTACTTACAACTCATCGCGTCGCGTAAAAGAGTCACGGTACGGTCTCGCTTTGCGTGTACTTGGCGCGAGACACCGTGTCTCTTGATTTTACTTATATTTTATATTTTATTTATCTTTCTTTTTTTATTTTTCTATTTTTTATTTTTTTCATTAATATTTTAATATTATAATTTATAATATTGCACCATTTTCTTATATTTGATTTTAAATGTCTTTTTCAAGATACAAACTTATGCTTGTATAATATACTCTCTTGCATATAAATTGCATATTTATGATGTTACATATTATGATATTTAATAAATAGTGCAAAGTTTTTAGTGCCAATTAGTTGATATTATTACACATAGTAATATGCGAAAATTATTTATCACCAAAGTATTTTTCCCCACGTTTTTGAGACTTGAGACTATGTTATTATTATTTCTACCAACCTCCTCTACAAATGCATTATAGAAGTAAAGTGTGTGTGCATTTATGGCCCAAAACCACTTAATAAAATAGGCGAGATTCTTTTTTAGCTATCTTCGTTTTTCAATTCTCTTAAATTGTACAAGAGATATAAAGGTCTATCGCAATTTTGTGAAACGTATATGTATGTAGAGGCCTACAAAAAAGTTGGCTTGATATCTGGAAAAATAATTATTATTTTTAAAAAAATAAAAAACAGTTTTGCAATATACGTAAAATAATACGACGCGATAACCTAATATTGTATGTATCCCTTTATTTTGAAGTACAACTTCACAATGTTTCGGCATGTTTTTGACGAGTTTTTCATATTCCGAAGGTAAAGACTTCCATATCTCCCTGATACGGCGCAATTGCTTCAACGTAAATATATGTTTTCCATAAAGCTTAAGCTTCAGTTGAACTTTCGCATACAAACAAGTCTCGGCTTTTCATTACCTTCGAATATGCCGAAAAACTCGCTAAAAACATGCCGAAACGTTGTGAAGCTATACTTCAAAATAAAGGAGACTAGATACAATATTAGGTAAACGTGTCGTAGTATTTTACGTATACAACAAAGCTGTTTTTGAAAACAATTTTTTGAAAATAATAATTATTACTCCAGATATCAAGCCAACGCTTTTGTGGGACAGATTCTATGTGCGTTTACAAGTTATCATTGCTACTGTATGAGGGTTAAACGAACTGACATATAAAACAAGCGTAGCATCTGAGCATATTTAACAGATCAATTAATCTGCTCCGTCTTTATGTTACGTAAACGCATCTATCATCCGGGAAATTTGTAAATACGCTCCATGTAAAGAATAAACGTGTTATATGTTGTATATGAAAAATGTGGAATCACAGATCTGAACAATCAAACAATTCTACTCGTTTCGCAAATCGATAATTATAAGGAGGAATTCCTATGATATGCGACGTACAAAAATTATACAAAAAATATAAATTATCTGGTTTTTTATTAGAAGAATTAGGATACATTACATTGAAACTAGAATTTTTTAATTTTCGATATAAAATTAAAGTGCAATTCAATATGGGATTTAATTAAATAGTGTCGTAATAGATGTCATAGATAGCAATTAAATCTTTTATTTCTAAAGCTACGCAAATTTCTTATCCAAAAATTAATTTCAAATAATTAAAAAAAATGATACATTTGACCGAATTAAAAATATATGTATTTAATATGTCGCGATATGTAGAAAACTAATTACAACGTTATATATGTATATATTGTAATTTCCTAGTAACATTTAAGGTAGTTGTATCACAAAACCCATTTTCATAGGAATCTTTTAAAATTTGAACAGCATATTAATGCAAACACGCTCTACACACACGTGCAAGTAGAAAAAGCTTGACTATATCAAAGTTGAAATAATGGAAATCAAACTTAGCACTTTTTACATGTATCGTAGGACGAAAACGGCTTCCTATATCACGTTTGTAATTGTAGCGATCAAACTACTCATAGGATTTTAATAAAAAACAAAGAGATGACAAAAGAGACTTGTAAAAATATTCTTACAAAAGTACAAAACCCTTATCTATTTAGTTTTGAAGCAATTGTTACACAAAGTACACAATTTCTCATAGCGATGTACGCATACGACAGCTAACCTGTAAAGATCTTGCAACACTGCGCATATGAAGATTAGATATATATGTAGTTCAGACATTGCCGCTAAAGGCCGGTTTTCACACGCAATGATTAGTGGCGCCAACTGACTGGCATTCATTGGCGCCAGAACCGACTAGCAAACTCACAAGTATTTACACAGTGATTGGCGTATAATATGGAAAATATTTAACATTTATTAAACACACAGTAAATGACAGCAAGCATATAACCTCCAAATTTGAGGTTATATGCTTTGGCCAATAACCGCCAGTAAATGCCACATTACTAGCGCCAGTTTGTATCAAGTGTTTACACTTGCATTTTTACTGGCGTTAGTCGACTGGCGCGGCCTGGCGCCACCAATCATTGCGTGTGAAAACCGGCCTTCAGGCTTTAAGTCTTTTCTTTAATACTTTTTTTTTCATTAATCTTCCTTTGTAACGTTCAACAGACATTTTCGCTTCTATTTCTTCTATTTATTCAAAATAACCATACTGGTATACTGACATTACTGACGCGAGTGAAAACAGTAAAAACAGTACAAGCTCAGTCAAAAGTTTTACACAGATAAGTAGAGTTTTCATACATTATCGTATTGCAGTGTGACCATTATTTTTGACTAATACTGTCGCGATACAACTACCTTAAAAGAATATAAAACTGTAAATTATATAATTTAAAATATTAAGCGAAAAGAATAACGCTTACTAGATATACAATCAATTTCAAACTTAAGGCAAATAAGAGCAAAACGCCAATTTTATAGTAAATAATAAATAATATTTAATAAATTAAAACAAAATACAAACGCATCGATCTTAGTTTAGACCCTCTTCAGTGTAATATTTCGCAATAATCTTAAATTTAATCATCAACAACGCATAAATAAAAAGTGTGCAAGTAGAAACTTGCACATTGCTTCCTCATAGTTTTTAAGTGTGCAAGTAGAAACCTGCACATTGCTCCCTCATAATTTTTAAGTGGGCAAATTATAAATTTTAACATTACTTCCTCACAATTTTTAAATATGCAAATTATAAATTTGACCATTGCTTAATCAACATTTTATTTCGCTCATAAAGCTTTCTCTATGAGGAAGCCTGTTTTTTATGCATAATTATTAGTAGATATTTATTAATTTGGCTTCCTCATAAAGGAAGCTTTATGAGCGAAATAAAATGTTGATTAAGCAAATTTATAATTTGCATACTTAAAAATTGTGAGGAAGTAATGTTCAAATTTATAATTTGCATACTTAAAAATTATGAGAAAGCAATATGCAAGTTTCTACTTGCACACTTTTTTTTATTGTGATAAAGCTTTATTGCAACTAATATCTATTATACTAATATCTGTTATACTCTTACAAAGATCAATTAAATAATTAATGTTTTTACTAAAATAATCCCTACTAATTGCGGATATATCTTATTTCCATTTTGTTCAATACCAACCTTCTTTTAATAATACTCTATATAAAACTACACGTATATAACTTATACATGTAACTTTTTAAGCAGAAATCAATAACTCCTTCACCGATCCTTGCAAAATTCAAAACAATCTTCCTTTAATGATAATCTATATAAAATTACATGTACATCTTATACACTTTTTAAGCAGAAATCATCGATAATTTCTTCACCGATTCTCGCCAAATTCAAGAAAAAACTGAAGAATATAACAGAATTAGAAATAACCCGATATCTCAAAATTTGCGGAAGTTAAAGCAACCACAGACATTTCTCCAAATATTATAGACCTTTGATCGCGTATAAAGCTGGGTTTAATCAACCAAATCTTAAATAATTATATATGAAATAAGGGTAGAAAAGACTGAAGAATATAATAGAATTAAAAATAACCCAATATCTCAAAATTTGCGGTAATTAAAGCTACCAGAGACATTTTTCAAAAATTCAAAATTTTGTATAAAAAAAGAACCTTTTTACCGATTATCGCCAAATTCAATACCAACCTTCTTTTAAGGGGTCATGCGCAGTCAGGAAGCCGAAAAATAGATGATTTTTTTTGCATAAACTATAAGACTTGTTTAAAATTGGGTTGGTCTATGTGAGAGAATATATTTTTATAAATGTAACATAATTTTTGAAGTGAAACTTTTTTAGGCACGGTAGTGAGTTCGATTCGTGACACAAAAAAGTGTAACGGAAGTGAAACTTCTTTGGTACGGTAGTAAGTTCGATTGTGCGACACGAAAAGTGTAACGAAAATTTGACCAATAGGCGTACGGCGTTGGCGAGACGGTTCTTCTTCTGGCACGGTAGTAAGTTCGATTATGCGACACAAAAAGTGTAACGAAAATTTGACCAATAGGCGTACGAAATTAAACTTCTTTGGTACGGTAGTAAGTTCGATTGTGCGACACGGAAAGTGTAACAAAAATTCGACCAATAGGCGCATGAAATGAAACTTTTTTGGTACGGTAGTAAGTTCGATTGTGCGACACGAAAAGTGTAACAAAAATTTGACCAATAGGCGTACGGCGTTGGCGAGACAGTTTTTCTTCTGGCACGGTAGTAAGTTCGATTATGCGACACGAAAAGTGTAACGAAAATTCGACCAATAGGCGTACGAAATTAAACTTCTTTGGTACGGTAGTAAGTTCGATTGTGCGACACGAAAAAACGTCACGAAATAGTGTCACGAAAATTCGACCAACAGGCGTACAAAGTGAAACTCCTTTTGGATCGGTAAGTAAATTCGATTTTGCGACTCGAAAACGCGTCACGAAAATTCGATCAGGCGTACGGCACTGGCAAGACGGATATAGTGAGAACTGCGTGTAACACTATATTTTCGAGTTGCGGGCGGCTTGGAGTGACTAATTTCGTTGCATTGTTTTTATATTAATTTCAGAAAAGTTATGGCAAAGCCTTGCCTTCAGAAGTTTCACTTCTAACGCGCGTGGCGACCACGCGTTTATTTTTTAATAAAAAATATTAATAATTAAAAAAGATACGGCCATCCTTCTGAAGGAAAACTGGTTTTGCGGTGACCACTGCTGCTCGGATCTGGATAATCTGAAATCAAAAATGCGAAAAGATTTATTTAATATATTAAAGTATCTAGTTCGTGAACAAACAGTTTTTCGAATATTGATTTGAGACAAAATGGCGGACGTTCAAAGTTAAAGTTTTGATTTTCGATAAAATAAAAATCAAAACTTTAACTTTGAACGTCCGCCATTTTGTCCCAAATCAATATTTCGAAAAACTATTCGTCCACGGGATACTTTAATATATTAAATAAATCTTTTCGCATTTTTTATTTCAGATGATCCAGATCCGAGCAGCAGTGGTCACCGCAAAACCAGTTTTCTTTCAGAAGGATGGCCGTATCTTTTTTATTTATTAATATTTTTTATTAAAAAAATTATGTTACATTCATAAAAATATATTCTCTCACATAGACCAACCCAATTTTAAACATGTCTTATAGTTCATGCAAAAAAATCATCTACTTTTCGGCTTCCTGACTGCGCATGACCCCTTAATGATACTCTATATAAAATTACATGTATAACTTATATATGTAACATTTTAAGCAAAAATCGGTAACTCCTTCACCGATCCTCGCCAAATTTAATACCTTCCTTAAATGATATTCTATCCATCAAATAACTTACACATTTTTTAAGCAGAAATCGGTAACTCTCTTACCGATCCTCGCAAAATTCAAATCAATCTTCTTTTAATAATACTCTATATAAAATTACATGTACATCTTATACACTATTTAAGCAGAAATCGGTAATCCCTTCACCGATCTTCGCCAAACTCAATAACAATCTTCCTTTAATGATATTCTATCCATCAAATAACTTAGGGTAAACCGAGGCGAATCGGATCAATGTAAATTTTAAAACAGTTTTCGTTAATGTTTTGTTTCAAACGAGCTGTTTTGCTAATTAGTATCTAATCCGATTCGCCTCGGTCTACTCTATACATTTTTTAGGAAGAAATCGGTAACCCTTTCACCAATCTTCGCCAAATTCAAAACAACCTTCCTTTAATGATACTTTATATTATATAAGATTGCATTTATAACTTGTACACTTTTTATGCAAAAATTGGTAACCCCTTTACCGATCATTGCCAAATTCAACACCAACCTACCTTTAATGATACTCTCTATCCATAAAAAAAAATTAAGCTTGATATCTCCAAATTTGCGGAATTTAGAGTAATCATGTAGATCTTTTTAGATAGAAATCGGTAACTCCTTTATTATTAGCAATTTTTATTAATTCTATTACATTCTTCAGTTTTTTCTACCCCTATTTCATATATAATTCTTTAAGATTTAGTTAATCAGTTTTTGAGTTATAGAAATTTCAGTAAATTTGGCACACACATACATACATACACACATACGGACATTTCTTAAAATTATGATTTTTTGACGTTTTCGTACATAAGAAACACATTGGCATTGAAAACTAAAAAAACAATTTTTTTTCGGTATTTTCTACTCCTGTTTCATATATATTTCTTTAACATTTGGTTGATTAGACCTAGTCTATACTATTATTATTTTATATGTATGTATGATGTATGTATTTGGCTGAAAAGGACCCCAAAAAAGGGACGAAACGTTCGTAATTTTGACTTGTTTTGAGAATAAAGTTTAGCGGTTAAACGTCACGCTTGGTTCTTTCATGCCCGTTTCAAGGTTTTATTTTTATATAGAGTATCATTAAAAAAAGGTTGGTATTGAACAAAATGGAAATAAGATATATCCGCAATTAGTACTTAGTAGGGATCATTTTAGTAAAAACATTAATTATTAAATTGATTTTTGTAAGAGTATAACAGATATTAGTTGCAATAAAGCTTTACCACAATAAAAAAAGTGTGCAAGTAGAAACTTGCACATTGTTTCCTCATAGTTTTTAAGTGTGCAAGTAGAAACTTGCATATTGCTTTCTCATAATTTTTAAGTATGCAAATTATAAATTTGAACATTACTTTCTCACAATTTTTAAGTATGCAAATTATAAATTTGCTTAATCAACATTTTATTTCGCTCATAAAGCTTCCTTTATGAGGAAGCCAAATTAATAAATATCTACTAATAATTATGCATAAAAAACAGGCTTCCTCATAGAGAAAGCTTTATGAGCGAAATAAAATGTTGATTAAGCAATGTGCAAATTTATAATTTGCATACTTAAAAATTGTGAGGAAGTAATGTTCTAATTTTATATACTTAAAAATTATGAGAAAGCAATGTGCAAGTTTCTACTTGCCCACTTAAAAACTACGAGGAAGCAATGTGCAGGTTTCTACTTGCACACGTAAAAACTATGAGAAAACAATGTGCAAGTTTCTACTTGTTTTAAATGAACACGTAATTTTTTAAACAGCTACGTTTGTAACCCTCCTTATTACGAGCTCAACGCGCTATGATCCAAAATCTTCAAAGGTCAAATAACCAAATGCAGGTTCACAGTATTATTGTCTTTGTACATGTTATGAGACACCTTTTGCAGCTGCAGCTTCTCTACTAAATCGAAATCAAATGGATCCTGTTATTAGACTCCTATTTCTGTTCGTGTTTATGTTCGTGGACATGGGCAATGTCATGATGACTTATTTTTGGCACGCAGAATCACAATGTTAACGCTTGTAGTACAAATTAGCACTCACTGTACTTACTAGTTTAAGTACACTGAAAAAAGATTTTGGTTATAATAACCAAGGCTTGGTGAAATAGTTTCAACTAAAGGGTTTAGTGATTATGACAAAATATTTGGTTAATGTTAACCAAATTTGTAATCACTACCCAGCGAGAAATGACCCATCGAATCGACGTGAAATTGACGTCGAAATCATCGATATTACATCATATCAAAATAATGCTCAAAATTTGAAGCTTATTTCGATGTTTGTGCTTTATGACATTTTTTAAAAGAAGAGATTATTTGTGACATACATTCATCACGCCAGACTGTAAACAAGCAAATTATGTATTTTTTGTTAAGACATCGATATTTCATAATTTCGATATCGATTCGAAGTTATTTTGATTTGCCTGTCAAATATATAATAACATTGCCATTATATAGATTGCAATATAAATAAAAAATTATATTGTATTGGCAGACATGGATAATGTAAATATTTTATGATTTGAGCATTATAATAATTGCGTTACAATATTAATTTTTTAGGCTTCCATTTCCATTAAATAGTTACTTTATAACTGTGAAAGTCACAACAATATTCCTGTTTGTAATTTGACAATTTTGAAAATTAAAATATTATATAATAGGTACATTTTCAGTACTGCATCCGCTCATTTATTAAACAAGAAGTTAAATTAAGCAACTAATTAAATTATTAATATTAAATATTAATACAATAAGATATTTGTATTTACATTTATCAAAATAAAAAATAAGCTCAATTATGAAAATAAATATTAATAATTGAACTTATTAAAAATTAAATAATTTGTTCAGATATTGCGCTCAAATTCTTTTTGCGTTTTACAACGCCCGATCGTTTCACATTAGATGGCGCGACGCGCGAGTCGTCACTCTCAAAGAGCCACCACCTCCTTCCTTATTTGTTGGTGTCATAGCCGCACTTGCTTGCGTTTCTTCGAATGTGTCGAGTCCGTTATCTCTTTCTTGACGGATTGATCGTTGCGGCGCGTGTTCTGGAGAGCAACCGAGCGAGAGTCAGATCACCGGAGAGAGCTCACCGCCAGGAAAGGGAAAGCTGCGGCAGTTAGCGTCCGAGAGGGAGAATCGAAGCGAGGAGTCCGGTCCAGCGAGCGAGGCCCTTAAGAGATTCTCATTGGAACGCCATATTTAAAGACAGACATTAGTCAAAAAAGTACAAGGGTCTCTGCTAGAGTTTATATTCGTCTTGAGATCTGAGAATTATGCTTTACTTTATGTCCACGCTACGACAGACGTCTCGTTCTTTCTCATCAGCCGAACGCTGCCCTTGCAGCAACCCAATGCAAAATATTAACTATGTAATATTTTGTTAGAAATGATTCTCGGATATAGCAATACGCACATCCTAGCGGTAGCGTCGCGTGATATAATTGTCTGTAGGTATGATTACTCCGATATGAGCGACCTTCTATGTCATTTATGTACACATAGGAATCGTGAGTGACTTGCGTCTAACAGTCCGTCCGGAGACTCGCTCTGTGTCGCGTTGAGCTCGCTCGTTTGTATCGCTCGTTCGCTACAATAAAAGTTCGTCTCCCTAATAAGAGATATTTCGTTCCTCTTATCCTTAACAGGTTATGGGCCCAGGATAACTCGGTAATACACGCGTTAGCCTACTGCATGATCAGTCGTGAACGAAAAATCTGTGTTGATCGTGTGAGTTCGTTCGAGATGGCCGCGTGCTCGTCGTCTGGTTCCTCGCGCATCGAGTTGCTGTCGAAGGAAAACTATGATACGTGGAGCATGCACGTGGAAGCTCTTCTCACGAAGAACGATCTGTGGGAGTATGTGAGCGGTGCGAATGTGATCCCGGCTGAAGGCATCGGGGATCGTGCGGCTGCCGCGACTGCTTTGAGAGACGCGTAATTGAAGCAGGACAGAAAGGCAAAGGCCGATTTAATTTTGTCGATTCACCCGTCTGAGCTAAAGCAGATTCGAGGATGCGAGACGTCGCGAGATGTGTGGCTCAAGTTGGAGTCGATCTACGCATCTAAAGGTCCGGCAAGGAAAGCGACGTTATTGAAGCAACTCATGCTTCAACGATTGGAAGATGGCGGTGACGTGAGGGACCACATAGCAAAGTTTTTCGATGCTGTTGATAAGCTCGAAAATATGAAAGTACAGATAAATGGAGATCTGTTGGATATTATGCTGCTGTACAGCCTTCCTTCTTCGTACGAGAATTTTCGATGTGCAATCGAATCTCGGGATGAGCTGCCCAACGCAGAGGTACTAAAAGTGAAAATCATTGAAGAAAGTGAAGCGCGGAAGCAAGCATCCGGAAGTGTCGTCACGGCCATGGCCGCCCGCAGCGGTGGAAGTGCGCGTCGAGGCCGTCCGAGGAGAGGAAGAGGACGAGGGACTTCGAAAGAAAGCGACATCACGTGTTACAAGTGTGGTACACAAGGCCACAGGGCAAATGCGTGTCCTACGAAAAAGTCCGAAGACGACCGAGAAAAGTCGAAGCAGTCGGCAAATAACGTCGACGAGTCCTACGCAGTGAGTCATACAGTTACAAGTGTGAACGGAGCTTTTTATGCGAAGACAGGAACGACGAATCGGGCATGGCTTCTGGACAGTGGCAGTACCGCGCACTTGTGTGGAGATGAGGAGCTTTTCGAGTCGATGGATGAGTCTTCTGGGGCCAGATTAAATCTTGCGAGTCAAGCGTCCGCCGAGGTCAGAGGAAAAGGTGTCGTTCGTGTGTCAGTGGCGAGTGACAGTGGTCATCGGCTGATAGAGTTTAAGGACACTTTGTATGTGCCTGACTTAAGAACGAACCTGATTTCGGTTGCCAAGATCACGAATAAGGGTCATGAAGTGACGTTTCGTAAAGATGACGCGTACGTTCGCGATGAGCGCGGAAACGTGTT
The DNA here is from genome assembly GCF_030848805.1 of Temnothorax longispinosus. Taxonomy (NCBI): domain Eukaryota; kingdom Metazoa; phylum Arthropoda; class Insecta; order Hymenoptera; family Formicidae; genus Temnothorax; species Temnothorax longispinosus. The sequence goes on from NC_092364.1 coordinate 10,828,198, forward strand.
TGTGATCGCGAAGCGCAGGGGTGACCTCTATTACGTTCGTGAGGATCTTGAGTGCGCGAAAGCGGTCGTCCGGCCTGCGTGCTCCGAACTGTTGAAGTGGCACGACAGGTTGGGTCATTTGAACGGCAAGGACTTAGCGAAGCTAGTTCATGACAGCGTGTTACCCGCGATCGATGTGAAAGACATTGAACAGTTATCGCGATGCGTGGTGTGTTTGAAAGGAAAAATGACCGCGTTACCTTTTCCTAAAGGTCGATCACCGTGTACGAAGACACTGAAGATTGTGCACTCCGACGTAGTTGGTCCATTCAGAACGGAATCTTCGGGTCGTGCTAAATATTTTGTGACTTTTATCGACGATAGCACGAGGTGATGCGAAGTGTATTTTCTGAGGCAGAAGTGTGGTGTGTTTGACGCTTTCAAGCTTTATCAAAAACTCGTTGAGAAGCAAACCGGGAGGAAGATAAAGAGCTTACAATCTGACAACGGACGCGAGTACTGTAATGCTGAGTTCGACAAGTATCTGGCGGATCAGGGGATCCAGCGGAGGTTGACTATTCTTCACACTCCTCAGCAGAACGGAGTAGCGGAGCGAATGAATCGAACCTTATTGGACATGGCTAGATGCTTGTTATTACAGTCCGGTTTAAGTGCGTCATTTTGGTCTGAAGCTGTTGCCACAGCCTGTCACATTCGCAACCGGTGCCCGACTAGCAGTTTAGATGGAAAAATTCCTTACGAGAAATGGACTGGGAATAGAGTGAAGGTTCATTACCTTAGAGCATTCGGATCGAAGGTGCTCGTGCTAGATAAGAGTCAAGGCAAGGACAAGCTAGCGCAAAGATCCAAAGAAGGCGTGTTCGTAGGATATCCTCGAGATAGAAAGGGATTTCGAGTATGGATGCCGAGTATGCGGCAGATTATTCACACCCGTGATGTAAAGTTCTTAGAAGAGACTCGAGAAACTACACACGACGTTCGTGTGTTAGATGAATTGCTGACGCCAGTTGAAAAGGCAGAAGAGGATAATAGCCCGAGAACCGTTGAATTCTCACCTAAGCCACTAAGGATTGGTGAGGCTCCTACGGAGTCGCCAGTTACACCGGAGACAAGAATACAACCTGTAGAAGAATCAAGAAGAGCCCCTGGCAGACCACGGTTGTTGCGCACGGGAAGCAGAGGGCGGCCGAGGAAGTTATACCGGTCGACACGTGCGACGACACAGGACGAGGAGGAGGCTCAGATTGATGAAGTTGATTCCGATTCGGTAGAGGATGACGTGTTTGCTGGTATGGCGGAAATTAGGGTGCAGGATGACTTAAGCAGCGAGGCGTGCGATGAATGGAAGGACGCGATAGAGTCTGAAATAACGAGTCTCGTGAAGAACGACACGTGGGAGATTATTAAGAAAGATGATAGAAAGAATATCGTCGGATGTCGTTTGGTGCTTACAAATAAGCACGGTCCTGATGGTAAATTAGCAAGACGCAAGGCTCGACTGGTAGCAAAAGGTTACAGTCAAAAGTATGGCGTGGATTATCATCAAACTTTCGCTCCAGTGGCAAGACTGGAGACATTACGATTACTGTTGGCTCTCGCAGTTCAGCTTAGACTTAAGATATGGCAGTTCGACGTGGTGACGGCGTACCTGAATGGATCATTGGAAAAAGAAGTGATTATGAGGGTGCCCGAGATGTTGAACAAGATGCTAGAGAGAATTTTGTCCGAGCACGGGGAAACTTCGGAAATTGGAGCTCAAGCGAAGAAGATGCTGAAAGATCTGCGTGATGGAGGCAACGCGTGCAGGCTAAGGAAGGCCCTGTATGGTTTGCGACAGGCAGGTCGTCGGTGGTACTTGAGACTCAAAGGGAAACTTCGGAGTTTGGGCCTGGCAGAGGCAGCGAAGGAAGCCATTTATTTGTGCAACATGTTACGCGAGCTCGAATTGCATGATTGGGCCGAAATTACGATTTTCGTGGATAATCGGGGGGCTCAGTGTCTGGCGAACGATCACGTGCTTCATGCTCGTACAAAACATATTGACATTAAGCATCACTTTGTCCGCGAATCGATTAATGCTGGAATGTTTGCGTTGGAGCATGTGTCGACGGAGCATATGATCGCGGATGTGTTGACGAAACCGTTAGCTCGTGCCAGCCACGAAAAGTGTCTGGAGGGACTTGGTTTTGGTGTCAGGGAAGACTTGTGCGAATGACGTGCGTATTGAGAGGGCGTATTAGAAATGATTCTCGGATATAGCAATACGCACATCCTAGCGGTAGCGTCGCGTGATATAATTGTCTGTAGGTATGATTACTCCGATATGAGCGACCTTCTATGTCATTTATGTACACATAGGAATCGTGAGTGACTTGCGTCTAACAGTCCGTCCGGAGACTCGCTCTGTGTCGCGTTGAGCTCGCTCGTTTGTATCGCTCGTTCGCTACAATAAAAGTTCGTCTCCCTAATAAGAGATATTTCGTTCCTCCTATCCTTAATATATTTAATTGCGGATTGTACTGTAGTAAAGCCTTTTATTTAGTCAAATACATTGAGGAAACCTTTCCTCAATCTCCAAGAGATATTCTCCCATTTTTAAATAATCCCCCTCATCAATTCATCCGTCTTCTCCTTTCAACTTGCAAGTCTATGGATCTCCCCCCCCTTAGAAAGAGCCGAAGAGTTTAATCGGAGCATCATATTAATCGGAGACGGTGAATCGGCCCATATCTGCAGTGAGGAAACAATAATCAATATCGAGTCAAAATCGATTTATTCTGAATTGAAAAGTCATCGAAAGTAGTACCACATTTCAATCGAGATCGATGGATATTTCAATTACTTTTCGATACCCATACGTTTTCGACGTCGATTCGATAGGTCATTTCTCGCTGGGATAAACCCTTTAGTTGAAACTATTTCACCAAGCCTTGGTTATCATAACTAAAACCTTTTTTTAGTGTAAACTAGAAAAAAATATCAGTCACACCTACGTCCAACAATTAATATTAAAATTTGAAGAAACAGGATCAATAGCAAAGAAAAACAGAACCGTATAAAGATTAGTGAATGAAGCTGTTATGGTTGAAGTAGTAAGTCTATGGCTGTGTAAAAGAGGCTTGAGATAACTAAAGAGAGTGAACGTGAAGTGGCGAGGCGGTAGCGATCGGAGAGCGACGACTTCAGAGTAGCGTTAGCCAGGAACATGAGAGCATGTAACAAGAGACTGACAATAAAGTATTGTATTTATATCCAAGCAATAGATTGTTGTTCCTTAAGAAACTCATTACATGGCGTTGCGGCAAGCGAAAGAACTTTGAGTAAGCGGTACGAAAAAGTATAAAGTAAAAGTCTTTGTCTACAATAAAAGGACAGTATCAGTGTGTGCAAGAACGACAAGATGGCGACGCAAAACGAAGGTTCGAGAATGTTGGGATTAAAACCCACAGAAAATCTAAGCAATATGACGGCTGAAGGCTTCAAACGGTGGAAGCAGAGATTTCTTTATGATCATCTACAGAACGGCATCAGGAGCAGATCGCATGACTGGCGATGTACAAGTATCATTACTTTTGCATAGCATGGGTGATACCTGTATCGATGTGTATAACACATTCACACTGACGGAAGAAGAAAAGACAAATTTTAATGTAGTAATGCAGAGATTCGAAGATTATCGTTCCACAGAAAAACGAGAGTGTGAATGCACATGTATTTTTCACACAAAATAAGCAGGAATTAAGGCGAGACTTTTGACGCATATATTACTGATTTGAAGAAACTGGGTGCAGATTGCAACTTTGGAGACTTAAAAGAACGCTTGATAAGGGATTGTGTAGTAGCTGGCATAATATGGACAAACGGCCGAAGGACAGACTACTCAGAGAAAGTGACCTAACCTTACAAAAATAATACAAATTTGTAAGGCAGCGAAACTGGCCAATCAGCAATTAAAACAGTTCGAGGTGACTGCAGAGGTAGCGGTGGTTCGGAAGAAATCCAGCAAGAAGCAAAAACAAACAACGGCGAACTTCAAGCAAAACAAGGAACATCGTGGTCGTGAAGCAGCAAATCCAGCAGCAGCCCTGGTAACATTTCCATTGCAATTCTGCTGTAAAACTGCACGAAAAGTCGTGCATTAACTTTCGGGCAGATCATGCGTTTTCTATTTCCAACTTTGACTATTTTTCTGTTGGCAGAAACTTGCGCTCGTCGTAGTGCAACAGAATTGTGGAAGATATGTGTATGCATTTACATATAGCAGAATAGTACAAGAAATGCGGCAGATGCTTGCGCAAATCGCAGTGCAACATAATCGCACCAGATTTGTAGCAGCGCCTACTGCTACCCATACAGCACAAAATATTTTTAAAATATTTTTTAGGAAGATTAAAATAATTTACAAAAATATTTTTTATATTTATAGCACCGCAGTGGTGTTGGGTAAGCCTTACGTTGCATTGCTGGCGAAGATATTGTCGCGAATGTCGTGATTTTGCTTCGCCGGAGGCCTGCTTATATTAGATCCCAACTGAAATTAACTTACGAGTTAGTTTTACCATTATGCGCCGCCTAGCGGCATCGTTGCAAACTAGCACATACAGCAGAATTCAACAAGAATTACGACAGATGCTTGCGTAAAAAGTAGAGCAGCAGAAATACAAATGATTTTGGCAGAATATATACCGTACATCTGATTTATCAATCAAACATTTTTCGAAATTTGTAACGCCAAAATGGACCGTATAGGCGTATAGCCTACATCTTACAGCACGAAGCTATAACAGTTTCACAATCTCCAGTTAACCTACAGTAATTATTTCTATAAATATTTATAACATAAATTAAAAACAACTTTAATAATATTGATGATAATTATTTACACTTTATTTTAAAATATTTATTATAATCTTTTAGATACTTTTATTTTCCGGACATTATAATATTTACAAAATATTCAACGTATATATTTTCAAAATATTTAAATCTTTTTTTTTAATATTTTATAAATATTTTATAAATATTTTGTGCTGTCTGGGAGTTTAGCGCGCTCGGCTGTTCTTTTTCTGACGGGCAGATGCTTGCACGCTTTTTTCGCATTTCTGTCACTCGAATCTGTATGGCAAAAACAATTTAAGCGACATTATACACTTGTGAAATTTTGCTGCAAATATGTTTGAAGAGTCTAGCACACTCGACTGCTCTTTTTCTCACGGGCAAATGCTTGCACGTTCTTTTCGCGTTTCTGCCGGTCGGATCTGTACGGCAAAAACAACAAAATTTAAGCGACATACACTTGTGAAATTTTGCTGCAAATATGTTTCAAGCGTCTAGCACACTCGACTGCTCTTTTTCTCACGGGCAGATGCTTGCACGTTCTTTTCACGTTTCTGCCGGTCGGATCTGTACTCAAAACTCTGCTGCAAAAAGCAGTCGAGTGTGCGTGAAGAGTCTAACGCGATTTGCTGTTATTTTTCTGTTAGGCAGATACTTCCATATTGTTTTCACATTTCTGCTGCATGTTTACTTTTAACAAATAGTATAAAATTTTACAGTAGCTTCTTACAGCAGACTACTGCAATAGTACAGTAAGTACTCGTTAAACACAGATATTATGCACTACTGTCGCAATTTTTGACTGTTTTCTTGCGCACTTCTTCGGGACGTATCTGAACTATCAGACTGTGTTACCAGGGAGGTAACCAGCAAAGACAACAATGCTGTCAACGCTGTGGATATAGTCACCGGTATAAAAACTGCCCAGCATATGGAAAATATTGTAAAGGTTTGCGGTAAGATAAATCATTTTCAGAAAATGTGTAAAGAGAAAAAGTGAATAAAAGCTGTAAACACAGAGGATAAAGTTGATGATAATAAACTTACTGAGTTATTTGTAGAAACTAAAAATGCAGATGTAATAGATGCAAGAAAAGACTGGATTGAGCATTTAAAACTTACTGATTATAAAGATAAAAAAATTGCGTTTAAAATAGACACATGTGCGCAGTGTAATGTAATACCGTCTAACGTATGTGATAAAATAGATACCTATAAAAGAAATAGAAAATACAAATGTAAAATTGTTAAGATATACAGAAAAGAAAATAGAAACACGAGGAAAGGTTAAGTTAAATTGTAAAATAGGTAATGTAATAAAGCAGTTAGAGTTTCAAGTTTTTCAAGAATCTGCGGTTCCCATTCTAGCTTCTGCGTGCGAATTGAAAATAATAAAAAGAATGCCTCAAGAAGAATATGAAAAAGCTGTTAATGTGATCAAAGGTGAGATCAAGGAAAAGTACTTAGAAAAATATAAAGATTTGTTTAACGGCATAAGAAAAATTAAAGATTTTAAGTACAAAATAGAATTAAAAAAAGATTCTGTTGGGAAAATAGAATAATGCCTGTAGGCATGTCCCATTTAAGCTAATAAATAAATTAAAAATAGAGTTAGATAAAATAGAGGAAATGGGAGTAAAATAGAAAAACCGACAAATTTTGTTAGCTCTTTAGTAATTGTAGGTAAGCCAGATGGAACAATTCGAGTCTGCTTAGATCCTCAATACTTGAATAGCTGTATTAAAAGAGAACACTTGCAATTACCTACAGTAAATAAAATTACGGCTAAGTTAAAAGGAGCAAAATACTTCACAACGCTAGATACAAATAAAGCCTTTTGGCAGGTAGAACTTTCGGAAGATTCACAAATTTACTACGTTTAACACTCCATTTGGACGTTATCATTTTAACAGATTACCGTATGGATTAAATTCAAGCCCGGAAGTTTTTTATAGAATTTTCAAACAGATATTTAAAGGTATAAAAAATGTAGAAATCTATATTGATGATATATTAATATGGGCCGAAACAGAAAAAGAACTTTTAACAATAATGAATAAAGTTTTTGAACGTGCGCGAAAATTTGGTCAAATTTAACTGGGATAAATGCCGTATC